>NC_083613.1:17310212-17610212 GCF_963584025.1 Labrus mixtus
TTATACCAGAGATCCCCTGCTTCAAGCTTATCCTTTACACATGTGCACTGCAGTCAATAGTATCAAATACAAGGATAAGAATATTGAATAAAGTTTCTGGAAAAAGGTTACAGAGATCACTGTCATCTCATAATCCTTTCTGCTTTTCTAAGAGCCTCTGCTCGAAGTCTTATATAAAGTAACACAAAAAGCAGAGATGGGAAAATGTTTGTTTACTAATCAAGGCATGGCTTGGCATGATCTGTAGGGTAGATTTTCTAACTTCAATATTATACTTTCTGACACCACTGGTTTGATTTTATCAGAGCTTGGAGGGATGATGCTTAATGCTACGCTCTCTTTATACTGTACACTACTCTTTTCAACCTCTTCAACAGCCTTGAGAGGTCATAATAACTTCAACTGGGAGTCTTATTTGAATAAAGCTCGGAGAGATGAAGGATCTTGTTGGTCTTTGGCCCCGGGGGTTATTGCATAATTTGAGTGGGGCGAGATGTTTACATACAGAGAGGCTGTCACATTTCAGCTCACCCGGACTTGTTCAGCAAACACAACCTATGGTCTATCTATCTATCTATCTATCTATCTATCTCTCTCTCTCTCTCTCTCTCTCTCTCTCTGTCTCTCTCTCTCTATATATATATATATCCATCGAGAAGATGTTAGATGTTACTTTGCCTTTCCAGCTTGATTTTCTGCTCATTTGGGACCTGTTTTAAAGAATTGTTAAAACATGGGCATTGACAAGAGAGGGTGCGATCAGCTCTGGTGTGCATGGCATAGACAGAATGCTGTGGCACATCTTCCTGCTTCAATATGTAACAGCACTAGCTTTTCTTAAGGCTTTTCTAATGCAGGCACAAAAATACAGTAGGTGTATGCCTGCGATTGAAATTAAATGATTCAAAATGAAAAGTGAGAAATGTGGGAAAATTGGGTCCATGTGCATGAATGTTTAATAATTTGTGAACATTTGACTAACTCTTGTGCAATGGGTTTATATGTTTATCCGTCACAAGAAGCTGACGTGTTAGGCACCTGTAAAACAGTGTAATTTATATGAGAGAAAAAACAAGCCCATCTGTGGATATTTTTCTGAACAGACACAGAGACAGCATGAGGATGTGAGGGGAGGATTTAAAAAATCAACACCTATGGAGCTTCATTCAGCCGTTCTCATTGGGGTCAGGGGCCAATTTAACATCTCTCCAGTGTTGAACTTTGGCATGACGCGGCTAATCAAAACCCAACCCACACCACGGCTCGCAACTGCAGGCATCTGCTGCGCTCGTAGGTCAAAGGGCAAAAACGTAGGGAGGCCGAAGACTTTTAAATACATTAGACACAGCAGATAAGCAGCTACATCAGCAGTGTCAGAACTGTTGATAAAAGTGAGAGATCCATAACAACAGGACAATGCGCAGATTGAACCAAGGACGGTTATGAATAAGGACAAAGGGGTTTCACCTTATTTAGCTCCGGATACTCTGACTGCGTCCCTACAAAGAAAGGTACCCAGGAAAACGAGTAAAACCCAAAGAGAGAGAAATGTTTTTTCCTAATACTATCAAATATAGACTTGAACATATTGCCTTATATAGAATGGTTAAGACATTAGAAAACAAGATACACTTTAACCCTGTGCCTTTTTAAAATGCTGTTTATCTAACTGTAGCTCTCCAAAAGTATATTTCTCCTAAAAAGTCTTATTGCTTCGGCAATGAATCTTTGCCTCAATTTCACGGCAGAGAGGAACATAATCATATCATTTCTATTCGTGCGGATTGTTTTTCTATCACTGTTTCTAAATGTGAAACAACCGTTTAAAGTCATTTCACAGGGTTACAAAGAATGAAAAGAACTCACCTGGTTTTCTGGTAATGAACAGAGATCAGATGCTTCTGTGATCTTATTATTGCAAAGCATTAGCGTGCAATGATTCTGAAGGGGGATTAATATTTTGCAAATAGACTCTGCCGTGGAAGTTTGGATAAAGATAAAGGTTTTCAGCAAAGAACACGATCTTCTACAAAACACTTAGAGAGTAATAAAGCAAAGTTGCATTGTTGGATAACTTTAATAGATACATGGAAACCATTTCCTGAAATCTCTGCTATGGTTGATCTTTTCTTGCCACTACATAATAGGCACGTAGAAGGTCACTCTTTAAAGTAGTTCTATGAGATTTAGGAAAGGTTTATTTTCATTATGTTCCTCATTATCACTGCTTGGGTGCTCATACAGACCACTTATAAACGTTGAGGAATGTTTGAATCAAACTGCACCAGCAGAAAACATGGATCAAAAACAGACATGATGCAAAGAAAATAAAAAAAATGAACAAACCACAAATCCAGGAAAGAAAGACAACAGAAGAATGCTTCACATCTAGTCACTGGACCATACAACGCTCCTGGCCTGTTGGGGGCGCAAAGTACGATAGCTCAATTGCAGTGGGAAATAAACAGGGAATGTCTTTAATGTCTTCATTGTTTCAAAATGTCTTTATATTCCAAGTTGAATGTTGAATCAAAATACCTCAAAGGAAAATGATGTGTTTTTATCTCCAAGATCACTTCAGGACACTGGGTAATATTTTGATTTGCATTTACAGTTTTGATAACTTCACTTGCAAAAATGTAACTGACCTATGTCTATCTTTAATACTGTTTAATGAATCAGCTCTCAGGGACAGTGTAAGCACGAGACCTGTCCTCCTCTCTGCATCCATTTATCAGCAGCAGCCAGGAAATGCCAGGAAATTGCCTCCCATCACAAGACGAATGTGGAGGCCATGAACACCTTTCCAGCCTTATTGCTCACCTAAAACAAACAAATGTAAAGCAATTACACCACAATTAGCCCATATATCATGACGGATGGGTCCAAATAAAAGCCATATTGAACTGTAACAGGTAGTGAAAGTGAGGCATCGATTACAGGTGACTGAATGCTGCAGATGTTTGTACAAAATTGGTGTGTGAGTGTCTCACTATCTCTTTTATGGCTCACACTGTACCTCTGTAGTGTTCAGGAGTTGTTTTAAGGCCTTTTGGCAATTAACAGCAGATGTTTTTAAGGAGGAAATCTGCCTTTCATTAACCTCCTTCTTGTTGCTCATTACTCACTGTCTAATAAGACTTTTTATTTTCAGGGTCCTTAAAAAGCATAGTGTAGCCCTCGGGCAAAAAAGATACCTTTATGGATGTCACATTGCCCCATTACTTCTTTAAAGGAATAATACCACCAGACACATTTTAGTCTTATCAAAAAAAGGGCTGTGTTGGCCGGGGAAATGGAGCTGTCATTTCCACATGTGAAGCTGCATTGAACTTAGTGACGTCATTACTTTAAATTACATTTTAAACACATGTAAATAAAATGCACTTCTATGTGTTGCATGACTTGTTTTTTTTCTTCAAATTAATATATTACACCAGTTGATTGCTCACAGGGTAACATTGTTCAAGGAGGGTTCGTAAGCATCAAGGTATTCTATCGTAAATATGAGAGTGGAATAAGGAATTCAATGCCATAAAGGCTGACAAAAGCTCTCATCAACCTCATATTTGTAAAGCAAACATGTGATAGTGTAGAGATGTACTTGGATGTCCACTGCTACTTACAGGAGCATTTTATGGATGGAAGAAACATGATGAGCAGTGTGGGTCATTCTCTCTGACAGTGGGGACAGTTACTGTATGGACACTGAATCGATTTAAATCCATAAATATTACACGTTGAATATTTACCATTCCATATCCTATTGTGTCAGGGGAACCTCGAGAACAGCAGAGCTCGCACTCTGTCGGATTGTCACATGGAAGGAAATGAAAGCCAAATGGGAGGCAAGAAGGAAGAACAACTGCAGCAAATCAATTTTTATTCCGTCGTTACATTGACAGACCATGTTCATGGCGTCTTCACGACTTCATCCATGATTTTTTTTTTTTTTTATTCTTTGTTAATTTTCTGTAAAAAGTCGTCAAAAGTGATCATTGTAAATTCCTGACTGGTGTCCACCATGTTTTTTTTTTTTTTTTTTACTTTAGAATTGAATTTGAATGCAAGAGATTTTGCAGGTTTTCCAGTTTTGGGCATCTGGACTCTAATTGTTCATGAGTGGAATCTGTTAGTGTGTGGTGTGCTGTTTTTGGTCATATTGTGGCCCTCCAAATAGTAAATGAACATAACTGTTCAATTTATCATTATTTGTCGTCATTTGTGGGGTCTCATACAATTTTTGTTAAGAAGAAAAGTCCAGGTTTGGGATGATGCATTGTAATGCCTTTTATACTTTTACACTAGACCAGAAAGCACTGTCATATTGTGTGTGTAATTTAACACAGTGTTGCTTTTGCAAAAGAGCCATGACGTGTTGGCAAAATCCATGAGCATTACATTCACATATGGTGCTGGTCTGTCATGCTGGCCTTCCTGATAAGCAGACATCTTTTTGCCTCTGTTGCTACTTCTACTGCCAGCTCACCATCAGAACAACTTCATCCCACCATTTCTCCACGGTACCTTTTACACAAACAGGAAGGTGTATCTGTCTTGTTTGAAAAGCACGTGGTGGAGTAGGTGCTAGACATTGTCCAAGAAGACGCGCAACTTAGACAGCATGCTCTTTTCTGAAGCCAGCATCAGAGTCCGGCTCCACCCCCACAGCGTCACTGCTTTTTTGGTTCAGTCTGCTGGAGTTGGAGTCAGCTTCCCTCAGTCTGCTGCCCCAGCCAAGAGGATTGAACGGGCCACCACAGACTCGTAAAACATCCTAAGTGTCGTCCTGCAGATATTAAAGGACCTCAGATTCCAGCAACCCCAGTGCCTTTACCCTCCTCAGATCCTCAATCCGTTCCTTCATCTTTGTCAACTTGAGATGGAGACGGTTCTGCTCACACCATGTGACAAAGTGATCACAAAGTGATCTCTGGTTTGTCCAGGTGAGTCTAGACTCGGTACAGAAGGAAAGTGATCGCATCCCTGACTCCCAGTCAGGCCTGGTGGGCAAAGTGCAGGGGATCTAAGAGTAGCCTGAACATCAACAGGAGCTAATCCAGGACAAGTCCCTTCAGGGTCTTCCAGTCTGTAATCCATTGGGATACTGGGACATGGTGCTCCTCTACAGGATCCGAAGGTTCCATGTTCTGTCATGTGTTGCAATGGCACCACCTGTTGGCCTGCAAAAAAACTCATACAGGAAGTGCACTTGTTTCAAAGGAAACAGGAAGTGTGCACTCTATAAAAGGAACAGGAAGTTGGAGGTTCTTCCTTTTGTCATCGTCAGAGCACACATGTGCCAACTCCTGGAGAAGCTCAACAATGAACTGACTTGTGGTGCTTAAGACAGCAACGGCTGTAAGTCATTTATTATGTATGATTGCGGCGGTGGCCAGCCCTGAGTTGTTTTGACAGAGTGTTGTTGCAGAATCTGTATTTTTGACTTGCTTATCGTAGCATGTAGCTTAGTTTAGCCCATAGCTTAGCATAGAATTTAGCTTAGCATGTATCTTAGTTTAGCCCATAGCTTAGCTTAGCATTTAGCTTAGCATTAATTTTATAATTGTATTACAAGTGAAATTGATTATTTAATTATGTGAGGTTATTTATAACACCTTGCTAATCTGTGTGTTTTCTTTGTTATAGTTTTCACTCTGAATTCAACCTTGATGAATAAACAAAATCAACTGAGAACCTGACTCACTCATCATTTGAGTCGAGTTTGGCTGACTGTCGAACTGCGTACCCACACACGTAGGGAGGACAGTTACATTCCACACAAACTGTTGATACTGTGAATACATCAAATACAAATTAAATAAAGGCATACACTGTCTCGGATTCAGTGGCGATTCTAGAGTCTAATGGAGGCCCCTCCAACCAGCATTCATCCCCATTATGTCTAACAGTTTCCGGACGCTTACTTGTCTCCCGCTTTCTCTTTTTATTTTTTCACCCCCGGAAGGATAATTCCTCTAAATTTTCCTTCGGTGACTATTATCACTTCGGTGAAAATGCATGCCACGCTTAGCGGGACAGAGCTAGTGCTGTCATATTGGGCCCCCTTAGGGAGGTGTCCTTCTGTCGTTACCACGCTTTTGGCAACTGCTGTGGTTAAAGTCTGTCAGCTCTTGGTGGCCCCCTACTGGCCTGGAGCCCCAAGCAGTTGCCTGGCATGCCTGATGACAAACCGCGGCTTTGCTCGGATTTCCGCAGCATCTTATTTATGTCATGTCTTGGCTCCTGAGACTTCCTACCCCCGTCTGACAAGGGAAACTTGACACTGCGAGAGACGTGTATATATACAAGCAACTTAGAAATGGATTTCAGGGGCTGGCTGTCTTGAAATGTTTTGGGTATTTTTCAGGTTGGATTTGTGAAAACCGCTACAGAGTAGAAATTCTGTTTCCTTTCTGTGAGTTATGGTTTGAATCAACATTTCTTTTTAGACCGACATTCAGACACACTCAAACAAACGCGCGCACAATATGCACACACAGACTTGCATATACCAGCACACACAAGACATCAGGGGAAGGAGAGACACCAGCGCTCTCTGCCAGGCGTTTGATTTATCGCCTCTCCAATGTGCACTGACGCACAAAGCTGCGGGTCCCGCGCTCTTACTCGCTGTCATCTCACCGACTGATCAGGATGATCTTGACGGTTGGTGGCCGATCTGGTCACAGAGAACAAACCCTCATCCAAATAGGACACCCTCACAAAGTTGGATGTTACACTTTTTCCAGTAAGCTATAGTTGCATAATATTTTCCATGATGCTGACTATATACACTATCCGGGACTCCCAAGCTTCCAGTATTTTGTTCTCCCCCTCCCCCCCCAAAAAAAAAAAAATGTTGGAGGATTATGGCCTAAAATATTTCAGTTTATGTTGCTTCATTTATATTTTTGTCACATTCTTGGAAATACACTAACCTTTTTTTGAAGGCTAAATAACATATTTTTAATGTTAGACTAAAGCATGATTGCATTTTGAAGCTTGATCACTGATTTTGGTCTATGGCCTTCATGAAGGTTTAAAAAAAAAAAAAAAAAAAAGCAACCGTTGAATTGTTTGGCACGTTTATTTTCAAACTTACCAGGCACACACATCAGGGTTGTTTTTAAAACCTCAGACAGACTGATGTAACTCATTCCTTGGACACAGTTTTGGTAACCTTTACTTATGCAATACTAGAGTTACATAACAAAATGAACTGAGGGCAACTGAACATCTGGACTGATGACTAAACCAGTTAAGAACAGATGAAGAAGTAGTTCACTATGAACACCAGATGAGAGACCAGGCCAGGTCTATATAGTTTGGATAAAATATTGAGGAGGAACATGTGCATGGAGTTGAAATTACAATCAATGCAACAATGTATCTGGAAAGAGATTATGTTGGGTTTTTTAGTAATGTTCAGTCTTACCACTAGAGACAAAAGCTGATGACTCTGTACCTGCCAATCCAGATGTACCCTGTTCCAACCTCTGCATGTACAGCAATAAGCAGGCCTATGCAGAAATGTATACTTTCTGGAATATTTTCATTTTTATCCACATTTATCAGGAATGTACACCAAATGAGAATAGTGTAAAGTGAATACTAGTGCTCTTACAATCTAAGTTTGGAATCACAATGCCAACATGGGACAGTTAAGGTGAAGAAATTTCCCCAATGGTTATTTCGATTTCTTTCATGACATTTATGCCTGTTTCTTTCAAAGCTTCATTTATCAACTTGTCTAAATGATTCAGTCTTGCCTAATCTGCTGGCACCAACCAGCCAAGTTGTCTCTGTCTGGGCTGCCTTGAAATTGGTATTGTAACGGCGCTTCTTGGATGATGTTGATTATCCTCAGTTGTCTTGCCGTTAACTATAACACTAAACATACTTAATTAAATATATATATATTTGGGTGTGGGTAAGTAAAAGCACGGGGACAACTTCTGCTGTGCGTCTCATACTTTTAATGTCCGTCCATAACAAAGCATGACATACTGACCAACAACAACAGTGACACCTTACTTGTCTTAAAGCAATATCACTCCTCCAACCGTAACCATGGGTAACCTCAAAGGCAAAGTGCATCATATCAAACAGATACTCTTGTAAAGTACAAATTGTAAATATAAATGAAATTAGCATTAAATCAAATAATGTATATTATCTCAACCTGAGAAAAGTAAAGATCTATAAAATAAAACTTCACAAAAATAAATCTCATCTCCATCTTACAGTATTTTGGGGGGCAGTCCCACTTCCAATGCTTGAGCCCACATACAGTATATACACTTTTTTTGTGCCTGATCTAACGTGGTTGGCTCTCTCTGTTTACTGGGTTTGAGAGTCTCTGCCGTTGGAAAATGTTCACTTTTCTTCACTTTTAATTCTTAAAGAGTTAAAAGATACAAAGTGATGTCTACAACAAGAAGGTCCTAGCCACAATCACATTCCTTTTTTTGCCAGCCTCTGTCATTGGCTTGTCAATATAATGATATTACAGTACTGTTATCTTAACAACATAGAGCCACAATACGTGTTACCGACACGGTTGGTTTTGCACTTTACTTTCATAGTGCAAATTCATGTGCACATTGATTAAACTTTTTAAAACCATCTAAGTAAATGACCTAACCTGCTTTTGTTGCTACAGATCAAAGCTGATTATTTGAATGCTTCTGTGTGTTGTGTCCAAATGACCCCACTCCCACAGTAATGGTAATCCCCCTGTTAATAATGAGCTCCATGTGATTGCGTGTGTGAAGGTATTCAGTCAAGTTCTGCTGCTCAATGCTGGTTCATGATGAGAACAGAGAGCTGAAGAAGATGATGAGTCTGGGTTTCTTTGGAGAGGTGCTCCATCACAGGGTAAAGACATGTGACATAATGGTGTGTCTGGGCTCACTTCGCTCTCTCTGTCCCTCCTAATGTGTGGGTTTCTGGACAGTGGGACACACACGCTCAAAAAATACTCATGCACAAATGACACTGGAGCAAATCGATAGCTCTGAAGCTGACCAGCAATGACGTCAGCTGCACATTTGGATCTCCCTCTTTTCTCTCCGAGCCTCCGCTCTCTGCGTGTGTGTGTGTGTGTGTGTGTGAGAGAAGGACATACACAGAGAACCTGCCTCCCTGCCCCTTTGCACTGACGCGCACTTCTGAGGCGCGTTGCTACGTGCCCAGATTGGAAATCAGCTGCGCGCCGCTGCGTGAGGAGGCAGGCAATAAGTTGCAGAAGTGATGGAGAAAGGGCGGTGCTTCCCCCCGAAACTCCGCACACTTTCTGAGCCTGAACATTATGTAATTATTTCCGCCTCTGGAGACTTGAGTGGGCTGCAGCTTCCCTCTCGTAATTCTTTATGTCTAAAGAATTACGGCGAATGCTTCCACTAGAATGCCATATTGATTCGATTAGCTGGAGAAGGAGTCTATTCTGCTGTATGATATTTCTGAAAATTGTCTTTACAGTAAGAGTAAAAAAAAAAAGCTCAAACATAATATATGCAAGACAGGAATGGATTATTATGGGTATTTGGGTGGGGATAAAAATAGCTCAATTAACACAAGGTCGACAGAAACGGTCTTCAGAGAATCACAGATGCGTGAAGTCCCGGTGGGAATATTACTGTGATATTTAAGCCGGGCTTCCTTTGGCATTTCAAACATGCACATCCGACATTTTTAAGCTTTTTATTTTTTTTTCCTGCAGGTTCTTGTCACTCTTATGAAATGAGGAACGGCTGTTACCCCGATTCAACATCACCCCTCTGCCCCTCACTCTCTCTCTTCTGTCTCTCATCCCTCCTCTTACGTACCCTCTCTCTCCCCTCTCCCTCCTCTCTCTCTCTCTCTCTCTCTCTCTCTCTTTGCTGGAACGCACGGACCTCCGCCGCTGCCCAGGGATAATACTCTCGCTTTCTCCGTCTGTGCCGCTGCAGAACGGACCGTAAAGCTGCATGCTGCCTCTTCATCCCCGCTGAAACCCAGACTCCGATCAAGGTAAGGTGAGTTAAAAACCTACGCTGTGTGGTGTCCAAGCTGGGCTCAACAGCTGAATATGTTTTGGAAAAGGAATGGGTGTGCTTCTGCACTTGTGGGATGCATGGTGTGCGCGCTCGCGGCACACGCGTGAGGCCACGCTATTGGGTCGTGGTTTCGTGGATCGCAAGGAAAAGTGTGGAGCAGGCTTAAGTCTACTTGTTTCCCCCAAATGCTCTTTTTTCTTGTGACCATGAAGCTTCAGATGGTCCCGCGTCGTTGTTGGGTTGAGGGTCCAGTCCTCTGACACTTATGGCATAAAGAAGTAGAGGATGGACAGTGGATAGGGAGAAGATTTGGAGAAGAAAACAACGGAAATAAAAGAAGGGTTTAAATATTTAAACAATTGTTGCAGGCATGACCTATTGACTATCTATTCATTCTTAATAGATGGCCAAAGGGCAGCTTTATCTTTTTCGCCTCAGAGTGTGTGTTTCTATATGGAGGATCAGGAGATCCCGGGCTAATGCGCTCTGAGCGGGGAGGTGTTGCTTGTTGACTCGGAGGAGGCGGCTGCATGTGAGCGTGTGTGTAGCGGCAAAATCCGCATGTGTGTGAACCATCATTGTAGAGACTGTGTGACTGCTTGCAGAGAAAGGGAGAGTGCGCAGCAGAGATGGCTGAAAAAGATGCGTGCGTGAACTGCGTGCACACACGAGTGCCTGTGCTCGAGTTATCAATTTCCATATCAAAGTGGTTGTTTCGATACATTTTGCATTATTGAGGACGGAAGAGAGGGAGGGAGGCTACAGCCTGCAACACAAACCTCATTCAGCAGGAGAGTGCGCTTTTCGGGACGGAGGGGAAATAGAGATGAGAGATGAGAGAGACATGGAGAGGGGAGATGGCAGATGAGAAAGCGAAGGGGGAGATGGGGGTGAGAGGGGAAGAAAGGGAAAGAGAGGAGGGGGGGTGATGGCGTCCTACACCAGCACTCTCTGCCAGGCGTTTGATTTATCGCCTCTCCAATGCGCACTGACGCACAAAGCTGCGGGTCCCGCGCTCTTACTCGCTGTCATCTCATCGACTGATCAGGATGATCTTAGGTTGACGGTTGGCGACCCATCTGGCCACGGGGAACACACCCTCACCCAGATAGGGCACCCTCTTAAACCCCTCCTTTTGCTATCACCGCGCGACCCCACAGACCAACATACACGTGCGGACGGATGATTGTCACCGTGAGAGCAATCCGGACTGATACGATGTGACAGAGCGAGCCAATGGACATGCAGCGATGACATGTTTTGAATCCAATGAGATTGCCTCCCAGTCGCTCTGCAAGTTGGATACATTCATTTATGCATCTCGTTGTGATGGTGCGTGAGTGGCTCAGTGCCGTGCCGTGTCGGGATATTGGAGGACCATGCTGCAGACTGCTGGAACGAGAGCCAATTATTAAAAGGCTCACAAAAATGTTAGGACAGGAGTTTAAACATCCACTAAAACAAGTACATCATGTTTCTAATAACACTGATCCAAATAACTTTTCCTTTCTGTCATTTTTAACAGGTTTTGTTCCCCTTTCTCCTAACTTGTTACCTCCATTTACATTACTATATTGGACTTCCCTCTTCTCGTTAATGCTTTTTCTCTATAGTCTTTCCAACAATCATCCTCCCTCTTGTTGTCCCCGTTTACATTGACCCCACCTACACCACAAACTGCATCTTTATTATATAACAGTGTTCTTTATCAGCAATAACATAATCATCTCAATTATTTTCTTTCTTAATTCTAACTCTTTTATCAGTGCCATCAAAGTCACCACCACTAACTTACTCATTATACTTTCCATCATCATCATCATCATCACCATATTGATGTCAAAATCCCCCTTTTATACGTGACTCATATAATATTCCCTACCTCTATATCTAATCATCATTAGTCCTTTTTTTAATCAACCTTACCCTCTTATTATCTCCTCGTTATCATCTACATTATCATCAATGTTGTCATTTCCATTAATAAGGGATTTGGCAATTATTTCCTCAATGGATTATTCTGCTAATCATTTTCTTGATAAAGTGATTGAGCTTTTGATCTTTAGAACATCAGAAAACGGCTCACTATGTTCACAACTATTCTGCAGCACTCCCACTGATTATTATTATTAAGGAGAGAATGTAAAGTATTTTTACAGTTCAGAACCCCCAAATATTCATAACTACAACATGAAGAAAAAGGAAACGCAGGAAAAATTGTCACCTGGGAAGCTTAAAGAGAAATAATTAAATATTATTTTAAATCGATTAACCAGCTAATCAATTATCAGAAGCCAGAATTTCTATTGAACAATCAACCGATCAATCCGACAATGATTCCAGCTCTACATTTGATATTGCCATCGCTTACTTTACCATCATCTGCTTTCACTATTGACATAAATACTCGTATTTCATCTTCTTTTTTAAGCAAATCGAAGCGCATGAGTAAAGATTCATTTATATCCTATCTATCAAAGCGTCTACTGCCTTCATTGTCATCAATATATTTTTGCATTATACTACATTATAACAGATTCCATACGAGTTGGATTTCATAAAGTCCACCTCCTCTCCTCTCTGGCGTTGAAATATGACTGTGTAACTATCAGCAGGCAGAGGTATATTAATGCCCACAGGCCTCATTCATAAATCTTCTATGGGGGCAACAGGTGAACAGGCAATAGGAGTCAAACACAGGAGTAGAAGTCCACACATGCACACACACACACACACACACACACACACACACACACACACACACACACACACACACACAAATGTATACTATATCCAACACATGCTTCAGTTGGTTTTTCTCATGGTTCAAGGTCAGCCTGCATTTCTTTGCGTGGGTCCAGAGGGCATGTATAATTCAATTTATAAAAAAACGTAAAATAAAAACTTAGATCGAAAACATCATGCGATATGATGTTTTTTTTTTTTTTAAACAAAAAAAACACCATAGGGTCTACATTATATACATGTGATGTTCCACTGGGTTGGATATAAGCTCCCTTGGGAACACAGTCAGTCAAATGAAACTGCGAGAAAGGGCATGATCAAAGAAACAAAAATGAAACCGAAAGCAGATTACAGGAGGGAGAAGACAAACTAATGAGGGGAGGAAGAAAACGTAGGTGCAGGAGAGCCCTGAAGAATGCTGAACACTATCTGCAGGTTCCACAAAGCCAAATGCATTACTTAATAACACCTTTTAAAATGCTACGGAAAAAAAAACAAGACTGTGCTAACAAACATCACTAATGACAGTTCTGAGACTGAACATTGGCAATTAAAGAAGGAGGACATAGGGGAAATTAATTTGCAAAGGACAAAGTCCAATTATGTGTAATTAACGGAATCAAGAGAGGAGAAAACAAGTCTATAATTTCTAGACATTTTGGGGATGTGGTTGCCTGGAAGCTTGACAACTGAAGTCAAAGGGGACAAGTCTCAGCAATAGGGGTAAACATTTCTCCTTTACAAGACGATTCGATCCGACTTGATTTTCTAGGGCTACGATACGATTCTGCTTAGAGAAACGCTGTTGTGGTAAAACAAAACAAAACAGGAATAATGAAAACAATTGAAGACATAATTTTTTCTTCTTTTATAATTTCTTGGATTTTCATTACGGTACGCTTTGGAAAATGCTTTGTTTGTTTCTCAGTTACTACACTCAGATGTCACTCACAACAAAGGGAGTCAAACCGGCAGTAGCTCACGGCCAACTTCCACCAGATGCGTGTCCGGTCCGTCACCGCTCCGGTCCGGCAGCGGAGGTGATAGGTTTTCATTTTATTCAATGTGTGTGCTTCCACTGGGTCTGCTTGCGCTGCGTCTCAGCTCTGTCTGAGCTCCGGCAGTCCAGTGCCCTCCGCAGCAGATAGGCCTACGTAGGTTTCTATTTTTGCCGGATGCCGGAGCCCGCCGCATCAATTTAGAACACAAAAGAACAAGAGTGACGGGAAGTCAGACACCGATACAACATTAAAACATCTTTATAATTCTAAAAATAATTTTCAAAATAAAACACTCCGTTGTAACGGTTCAGAAAAATGACCGTTTGTGTGTTTGTTTATGTGTTTATAAGGTTTATAAAGAGTTTTATACCACATACATCGTATTATCTCGCACTGTCACAAGTTAGTTTGTTAAATTATCGCGGGAATTCCTTTGTCTCGGCACTCAAGCTGACGGCTGTGCTCTCCGTGCTGCGGACGGAGAACGCAGCCGGTGGGTGTTGACGGACGGGGGTGCACGCAGCCGAAACGGACCAGAGCGGACACGCAATGCACACGGTCTGGTGGAAGTTCGGTGTTAGTCTGTAGGGACTTGGGTTGGGAAGCAGAGAAGTTCAAGCCCCGATGCGGACCATATTATTGAAGTTGGTCTGGTTGCTGGAGGGGTGCCAGGGCACTTACCGAGCACTGCCGACGTGCCCTTGAGCAAGGCACAGAACCCCCAACCGCTCTGGCCTGCTCCCTGTGTAGCAGTCCCACTCTGACATTTCTCCATTAATGTCCACAGGTCCTGTTTTTGCATTTGTGTAATTTGGGCCTGTGTGTGTGAGAAGAACATCTCTCAATAACAGTGTAAGACAGAATTTCCCTCAGGGATAAATAAAGTTAGTAAAATCCTAGCTTTAAGGCTGCACGACCGTGCAAAATGAACATTCATAAAGTGAGCGACAGAGTGCAGCGTTTTAAAAGCCTGGCACGAGTTATGTGACTGACAGCTGATACGTGGTTAAGTTATACACAAAAACTTCTGGGCTTAGTGTAGGATTGCACATAGGGGTGAACCAGCTTTGATACCCTGGGTTTGTTGAACTATCATTGTAGGAGAAGCCCCTGGTCTCAAGTCATACATTGTTTGACCCATCCCTTGCATTGATTTGCAATTGTAAATTAGAACCCCAAAATTGTTGGCTGAGCGTCAAATACTGCAGCAGATGGGTAAAGATTACCGAGGTTACACAAGAATAGTTGTGCATTACTTTTCAAAGGCACAAGTTAAAACGGTGACTGAGTGAATTTTGTCTGCAAAGATTAAAACAGAAATTGTCCAGCAAGCAACTTTTGCAAAAATATGTTTTAAATAGAGTCCAATGACTTGTGAACAAGGAGGAATTAAAAGGTATCTCTCTTAGTTCCAATGTAGGACTTTACTTGAGTGGTTTAGACACACTCTGGAATACTCTGGATCACTAAAAAACACCCAAGCACAATTTGTAAGCCCCCATCTTCCAGAGGCAACCATAATCTCTGTGATCCACACAAACACACAGCACACAGATGGGTAGCATTCAGACAGCTACTATCACTAATCAGGAGAGAAAGTCGAAGCACAAATCAATATTGATTTCTCTCAACACCTACTAGCTGCAATCTCTGACCAGGACAAAAATAGAACTCGACTCAGGCGATGAGATTTCTCTCTAAAAGCAAAAAAAAAAAGAAAAGCTTATGGTTTCAACAGTGCAACATCATTATGTTTGAAGAAAGAAAGACATCGAGCCTCAGAAGCACATGTGGCCTATTATCCATTTTGCGCTCTAAGAGAAGAGTTTTTCTTGCAGTGTTGTAAAATCTGCCTAAAATGATAGAAATCAAACAATGTCTAATATTTTCAGTCTGAAATCAAAGTTTCAACAGCCAAGAACACTTTATTGTGTTTATTTGTATCATAACTAAAATATACACTTACTGGATTTTTGTTGAAAAAGATTGTCTGATCCATTAGATTTGTAATTATAGTTAAAAAAACCCAGTTACACCTTGAATCAAGTATGACATCATCAAAGCTGCACTGCATGGCTTGACTCCATTACACTTTTGAGGCTTGCCGCTTGTTCTGCTGATAGAATTTATTGATTTCTTGTAAAGCACTAGAAAACATCCTCCCTCTTAGCAATCTCAATACGCAGGTTGGACACAGCTTTGCTCACACTGGCAAGCAATTTGCACCAACACAGCATATGGGGTATTTCACTTTGAACACATCTTCAATATAAGCCTCAGAAAATAAGACTACCCCTCGTAATGATCTCTGTCGAGCATATCGCATTTTAGCATCGTTTCATTACCAGAAATAGTCCATACCAACAAGTATGGAAAGGCACATTGAATGAACAGTTACAGAAAGGGTATGAGTGAATTGTTGTTCTTGTAAAACATGCAATGCTTCTTTCACATAGACAGCAACAAGCTTGTAACGTCACTAGATGTGTGAGTTGCTGGAATAACAGTTTGCTGACTGCATATTTAGTAGCTCTATAGAATGCACAATTACGTGCAGAACTGCAGCTGGCATAAACCAAAAGTTCTGCAACACTTGTTACTCGTAAAAATCAGAGACTGCAAAACCGAGTTTTGAAGCCCAATGATGGCGGTCGCCTTACTTTCGGTCAAGCTAGAAACAGGCAGAGGTGGAGCTGAGGAGGGCCTTAGCCTCATAACAAACAGCTGCAACGCACCCGCTTGCAGTCATCTCAGTCACGCACCCAATTAGGAATAGCTCTTATCCATCATAAGGTCAGAATGGACGAGTTACAAAAAAATCCACCAGCTGGGTGTTTATATGCTCAACACTCCCAGAACTGCAGTATTTGCATTGAGTTTCTGCATCATCTTCTCCTTAATTCTCTGTCTCTGCCCTTATGTAGAAAGAGTTTTCAATCCAAAACAGGACCAGCAGCACTTCCAAAAGTCTTAAGGCTCTAAAACACCATAGTATGAACGCCACTTGGAACATTGCGAAAGTTGTGTTTGAAAACTAAAACACGTTGATGTGCTCTACAATAACATCCTGTATTGTTTTTGTTGGTTTCTGGACTCAGAACAAGACTTGCATCAGTTGAATGTAACTCTTTTTGAAGCATTAGAGATGGACAATGACGAGCAGAGCCAATGTGTGTCCTGCAGTGAAGCAGGCAGGGTGAACTGAGCTGACAGTCGGAGGTCAGACAGACAGAGAGCGGGGCAGTGGGAGACAGCCTGGCAAAGATCACGGTCTGAAAGTGAACCTAGAGCACAGGTAAACACAGGATTCTACAGGAGTGAAGAAAACACAAAGATATATCTTTAATCAAAGCTTATGTCAGCCTTGACTAAAAATCCACATTGGCAAACTGAGCTAATTGGCAAAGACTGAACTGTACAGCCGAGGTATATATATACTGCAGAGGCTTGATGTGTGGATGGATGGCTAGTAGTCAGGTTGATTGGCAGTAGCAGTGGAATCACTTACCACACCCAGATAAGCACACACTGAAAGAGAGAGAAAACAAACAAGAACCACACAGGAAAGCTAGGATTAAAAGAGGCAAAGCTGACACCATGAATAATTAGACTCTTTAATGTAGTTAAATGTTCACTCTACCAGTGTTGTTCTAGTTTACTGTACATTGACTTGTATTTGGGCTTTTGTTTTGGCAGAAAATGTTTAAAGTTCAAGCTGATAATACGGATTGTGTATAAACTAAAGAAACACTTTTTTTCACTTGTTTTTCTCTGCTTTAGATGTCAAAAATCAAACAACGTTTACCCCCACTGAATGACCAACAAAAGCTTCTGGGAGCAATTGGCAACTTTTCAGAGTTTCCTGTGTAGCCAGCAGTTACAGATAGAGGCCTCTGGCCAAGACTTCCTCTTCTGTGTTTTACCTTTTTTTTTTTACAGTTTGAATAGCAGCATGATAAATGAGAATGGGGTTAGTGTAGAGAGATCAAGTAAGAGTGGATTGTTCGCTGCACTTATATCTGTGTATTAATATCAGTTAAAGCTAAATCACAGTTAGCCAATCGCCAATGGGTTCCCAGATTTCAAAACAGCTGATGTGTTCTGCCCCTTTTGCTCTCTACACGGACTGTACAGCCAATGTCTGCTGAAACAATAGCAGATACTAACTCGTCCTACAATAGAAAACTAGAACACTTCTGACACCAAAATCCTTCCCAGTGGATATTCATAATCACACCTACAGTATATGTAAAAAGAGATAAAGTGTTTGTGTATCCATGTAACTCATGAAAGTTGTACATTTTCAATAACCAAATGGTTTGTAATAGAAGAGAGTCCTCACCCCACCTCTCATAGTTCACCACCTTTAGCCAGTGCACTTTAGGATCAGCTCAACAAACAGCCTGACCTTGGAGACAAATCTAGAAATAGAAAAAAATTGTTTGATTGTAAATGACAGGTACTCCATGTGTCTGTCTGTATTTGTGGCAGCCCATGGTGTTCTGCCTCATGGTCATTCCTTTCTTTCTCAACACAAAAACGGATGGACAAAAGATGGATAGTGCAAGAAAAAGAATGATGCATTCCAGTGTTAGCTGAGCTGTTTGTCTGCAACAATGAAGCTAGGAACAGGGAGGAAGAATCTTATCGCTTCACAAATGTTTGTTTTTCTGCCATTGTGAAATGCCAGGCTGTGGCTGGTGGCGATAAGTTAGGGAAGAAAAACACCATTTGGCTGCTTTTTTAGATGAATGCAAAAGAAGGTTTGGCCTTAGGGAAGAAGTAAAAGACTTTGAGCTTTGCAGAATTGTTATGGTGAGGTGATGATTTTCAGAAAATACTGCAGGACCCTTTGGAGATATACAACATTATATAGAACCTTAACAACAAAAACCATGAAAAGTCCCAACAACAGATGTTTATAGAGTCAAAGTAGCGATGGTTGGAAGTCATTTTAATATTTGGGACAGATTTGTAGCTCACTTATAGTTTGAGTGATGGTCAGTAGAAATAGGTTTACAAACGGTTCCACAATATAAAACTTTTGCAGTCTGACTCTTTGACAGCTATTAAGTACAAACAAGTTCAAACATTTCATACTTTAGAGCATGTTCTTATTGTCGTTGTGCTAAAATTTCCCTGGCCGTCTTATATTCACGCCCCTTTTCCCACTCTAGTCCAGTTGGTGGGAGTAATGGACTCAATTTTGGTATCAAGCTCTTTTCCTATGAAGCCTAAGAGTTTATTTGCTTGTATTTGAAGATTGACAGGTTATAGGTTATAGGTGTTTACAAGGAGGATTAAGGCCCAAGCTCCACCGTTTCGCCTGTTTCGTGATTGAAAGTTAGGTGGATAAAACCTGTGTATGGCGACCACCATTCTTTGGCTTAATAACGCCCCTTCAGAAACCTTTGGGTAAAGCATCATTAAGAATACATCCATGTTTTATACAGTCTATGGCTAAAACATAAGGAATTTAATGAACTGTTCTATGCTGGCTTCCTTCAAAGAACTGTGATTCTCATCATTAAATCCCTGTAAGCAACGCTCCTCATCTAATGCTGCTGCCGGTGGCTGTTCTGCAGTGCTTCTATGAATATGTATTGTTTTAACCATTATCCCAGAGGATGTAGCGTCTGTATGCCAGATATTTTGTTCTGTTTCAGGCTCAGGGCAAATTGTTGAACTAATGACAAAGAGTGTTTGAATTTAGTTTAATTTTGTGAAATCATTTACTCTGATATCCGTTACTGAATGTTTCTACACAATTCTGCTGTTTGTAGTTGTACATCTACAGGATGGGCTTCCGTTACTGCTTTTCTGTGGGATTTATCATGCATCTTATGTCGTATTTTTTAATTTGACTGCCTGTAAGTGACCACATTCAAACATGCATCACATATTCATTATTTCTCCCTTCAAATCCTGTGTCCTCAGTATATTCTCAAATTGATCATTTTTATACTAAATTCAATTCACATTTAAATCATACCGGCAGTTTTCTGAAGAGAACATGACATTTTACATAAAAACAGGACACATCAAGTTCTGTGTGCAGTGTTCAGTGTGTGACGATTAACCATATGTCTCAGTTACAATTCAAACGGGTGGATTTTCCCAAAAAATACTGATCAAAGCGCGCCCTTCACATGGTCCATATCTAACATGTTAGTTAAAATGCTTCCTTCTAAACAAACCTAAATCACTTTTGGATCAGCCTCGCTATAAAATGAGAAAAGAAGGGGGAGGGGAGGCGTGCGACGATGGAGTATGGGTATATACTGGTTCGAAAGTTGTATAATATACCCAAAAAACTTTAATTTAAGGGGAGATTACTGTGTTTCTCAATACGCAAAGTTTATAGATTTGAAACTGTTTCATGGAAGAAACACAGGACATTTCTGTCTTTACAAACTTCCCTTTGTGATTTACAATGGCGTATTTTAAGGACAATGTAGCACACTGTACTTTGGGATTGAAATGGATGAGCAATCTTTAATGTTCTTCATCCTGTGTGTGTCTCATACAGTATAGCCTGCGGGAACACTCAACGTTTCTGCTGTAAGTTCCTCCTAGGGTAAAAACTTGTTTATGGAGATGGCAGCAGAATCTATCGGGAGTTGATGATGTGTTGAATAAAGTCATTGTTTCGCTCCCGGACTTCTCACTCTGTTTTGGGCACACACCCAAACACACCCAAACACACCCAAACACACACACCTTCACTCTGTCCTGTCTTTTTTCCAGTGTATCTGTTTTGTAAAATGCATCTTGTTGCCTAAAATCTTCATAATATTTTGCTAAGTTGCCTCAGGTGCTGATTTGAAAAATAAAATGGAAGAAAAAGGTTGTAGGGAATGAAAAATAGATAAAAAATGCAAATTAGGGTAGAGTTATGAAATGAAAGGATGTGCTTTTAGAGCTGAAAGAAATTGGCCTGAAGAAACGGCTTCTGACTTGAGTTTTTCTCCATTTTTTTTATAATGCACCTTGTTTGTCCTCTTTATTCTGAAATTCACAGGACACGGAAATATTCAGCTGTTTAAGAATTCCCTGGTCCTGGAAAGACCCTGCATCTGTTCTGTGTTAGCACTTCCTCTGTCGTTCTACAGGTTTGCAAAACAAAACATTTGCCTTTTCCTAGCTTACAGAGATGGACAATGGCAAAACAGGATTTTTACTGATAAACTCCCTTTGAGGACGAGGCAAAGGAGTTCCAAAAGTTCAGCAACAGTTCAGTGAAAATGGGGGAAATCTGATGAACAGAATTTCGTTATTTAAAAAAAAAAAAAAAAAAAGTAAAATATCTAGATTTTCTTTGCAGAAAGTTCATGGTTTAAACTCTTCCAAGCTCATCTGAAGTGGTATGAATTATTCTCTGCCAAGCATAGGCCGTTCTAACTTTTATGTAGAGTCTTCATCTGAGTTTTCTGTTTCTACTTTTCATCTGCTTGGAAGTGTGGAAGAATAAATGTGTTAAGAATAAATTTAGATGGCGAGGTAGAGCAGAAGTAGAGCTCATGTTTTTAAACATGAAAGTACTTCTCACTTTAATATTGCTGAATTTGCACCCAAAGTACCCTCTCATGCATTTCACTGCTCCAATCCTACAAAGTTTTCCTTTTTTTAACTGAAATGTTGTATCCTTCATACAATTATTTTTGAAAAAAAAATTAATGTAATCTCCACAGCCTCATAAAAAAACAGCAAAACTAGATTTTCCCCAGTCTCATTTGAAGCAACAGCCAAAGCACTTCCACACAAAAGACCGGGACATTCACTATGAAGCAAAAAACATTGCTTGAGGAATGGAAGAGGAAGGCATTTTTATAAAGGATGTTTTTTTTCCCAATAAGACCCAAACTCTTCCATCAGAACTGCACATGATGGTTGAAACTAAAAAAAAATACACAAGGATCACATTACTTTATTCCTTTTATCTCCATATTCCTCCACCTTTATTCCTATGTCGGGTTAAACTCAGCATGGCAGCAGCTTGGATGTTTAAATATGTAGAGAACTCCAGAGCGTCTGCAGTGCTACAACTCGATGAGCAGTACGCCTTTCCACACCTGAGATCTTAAAAAATTCAGGTTGAAGCAGTGCATTTGCGTGCACCGCAGACTGAGGCGGGTATGTATCGGATGTCTCCGACACAGCGGCAATGATGTACTGTAAGGTGGCTCCTGCTGTCACAATGCAGCAAATGTGATGTGCTAACAGAGCCTCACCTGAAATTTTAAATCGGATGTAGTAGTTCCCCTGTGAGAGCTGCTCCAGCTCTGCGTCTTGGCCCTGTTTCTCTCACTCCTTTCTGATCCGAATTCATAAAAGCATAGAGACAAAAACACATCTTCCAACTTCTATGGTTTGACAAGGTGGGATGGGTGGAGAAAGAAGCCGCAGTAGATTACAAGAATACATAATTTGGCCATCAGCAAAAAATGATGATAAAACGTTTGTTTCTTCTAACGAAGAGACATGCAGAGATACTTTTTTGTTACAAAGTTCAAAGGCAGTTCAACTCATCTGCCAAACATTTTTTAAATATATATACATAACAGTATTATCATGCATATTATCTTAATTATACAATTGAAGCTGTCAAATGCCATCAGAATATGAGACTGTCAAATAACAGCAATCTTCCTCATTTTTTCAAGTATACATTTTAAGTTTTTTTGCCATGCTGCATGCAAAATAGTCTTTCTCCAACAGAAACATACATGTAGTGTGAAAAGACAGCAGTTTGCTTATCAGATATAACCAATAGCCCTTCAACCTCTACCAGATAGTTTTGAAGTCGACTATTTCTATCCAGGAAATTAATAGCATTGGTTATTTTGCACAGGTTATTTAAAACCTATAAAAAACTTTTCTGAACCAATTGTTGTGGTGAAGGTGGAAATTTCTGACAAATGTCAAAATTCTACAATTGTATCAAAATCAAAATCATTGAAGACTGGTTGTAAAATATCAGGGATACTCTGAGGACATATTTATATCTTGTTTTAACATGATAACTATAGTCCAGTCTGCAACATACTACCTCCTGGGGCCCGTTTCTGAAAGAAGGTTTTGTGCAAACTCTGAGTCAGTTAATCCTGAAATGAGGGAAACTATGGGTATTCCGTTTCAGAAGAGGAGGTCACTCAAACCCTAGAAAGAGGTTTAACTCCAGCCCGTTTCAGAGGGTGAGGTTATTTTAGCTCTGAGTCAGTTACTATGGTAACTGAGTCTGTGAACCTAACCTGGTCGGGAGCAGGTTAGCAGGTCCTCCCTTTTTCAGAGCCAGAAACGCCGTTTCATTTCCTCATTCTTTCATTCAGTCCGTATCACGCGCGTTAGTGAAGATTCACTTGTTGTCTAAATAAAAATCCAGGTTGTTTTAATATTAGGGTTGTTAGGGTGGCAATAGCCTACTACAGCATATAAGACAAACTATTTTATCGAACATGGCATGTCTTTTAGTCGAGCCTCGTTATGAAGGGGCTGTATTACTCCTCAGGGAATTAGAGCCTAAATTAACGTCGGGAGATGTTAATTTAATTAGGGTTATTTAATAAACTAAACAGGATAAAGGTGAGAGGACATTTAGCCTGTGTGTGTGAATACAGGATTATGTTGAGGATAAAGTTAATGCACATTCAAATAGACTCTGAATGAAGTTAACTTTAAATCTATATGAGCCTTTTATGTTCTTATATTTCATTTTGAGCTGTTTTAAAGTCGCTTTTCTTCTGCTGGATTGCATCTTAATGAAAATAAATTGTATAGGTTTAATAGCCTACCATACCAGTTTTGACCTGCAATATTATAATTCTGATTAAATATTAAATTAGCCTAATAGACTTTACGCGCTGATGCAAGCAGCTGTTTTCTCTTACACCACTTTTCTCTCCTTTGCCGCTGCGCTGCAGCAGTGTTACTTTTTTTTCCTTCTTAAAACCTGTTCGTATTCGCCGTAGCCTATGAAAATATTGATATATTTCGAGATGGTTAAAGTACGAGGATCTCTTTTTTGTCACCTGTTGCCATGGTGAATCGTAGAATCGGGGCTCCATTCATGGTGGCTTTGTATCATCGTGGTGTACGCGCTGAACACAGAGTTTACCTACTCAGAGTTGATTTAACAAATTGAAATCTGCTGATCTGGAACCGAAAACTCTGAGTTTCCCATCTGAGAGTAAATCAACTCAGAGCTCAGGGTTAGACTGAGGGTTTGTTGAACCTTCTTTCAGAAACGTGCCCCTGGTCTTTGGACTGGACTTAAACAATCTCAAGATGCTGAGTAGTTAGAAGGGGTTGGTGCACTTGTCAACAGACATTGGTAACAATGTCCTCCTCTCTTTTTTGTGCCATTGGAAGAGTTGCCCTCTACTATAACTATTAGTAACTGTACATTTTACAAAGCCTGTTAGAGCGACAGCAGGAAGAGATGGAGTCTGGTGATCTTTCTACTTTCCAGACAGAGTTTGGCTTAAGATTGTGGCAACAATGTGTGGATTCTGATTGATCCTAACGTGGAGCCATTCACAATGCAATCTGACCGCCTCCAAATGATGTCTGTCTGTCTGTCTGTCTGTCTGTCTGTCTGTCTGATCTGATTGCATCTTGATCCTAATACGTTTAAATAAAAATGCATTCACAACTGACTCTAACCTGACCTCATCCAAACAACATTTACAGATACACTTATTTCAGGGGACAAACTGGACACTCAACGCTGTATGGACTTGTTGAAGCAGCTCTTTAAGATGCCTTTGCCTGAAATGATTCCAACTATGACCTACAGTATGCATAGAGAGACAAGGACAGCTTCTCCTGCAAAGTAACATCTGCTCATACAACTACTACTTCTACTAGAACTTCTGCTTCAACAGGAAAACATGTTTTTTTCCCCCCATGAGCTATCTTCAAATTACGATTTGCCCTTATTCAGTTGAAATTAGATTTTCTTTTAGTTGATCCTATTACCCTTCTTGATCGTGCATGCTGCTGTTGTAGTTTTTCACTCGAGCCTTTCTTTATCATGTAGATTGTATTCCTCTCATCTGAGGTGAGTTGTTTTTAGACACCCTCCGGGGTTTGTTATTTCAAATTCAAACGCACATACTGTACCGTTTTTCCTTTTTTCAGTGCTCTCTTCGAAACAAAAAGTAAATCAATATTGAGAAAGATCAGAAACTCCAGCCGAAGACTTGTGAAAATTTAGTATTTTGAATCAATAACTGGTTAAGTAATCTTTTTTTTTAGAGTCATGCATGTATATATATATATATATATATATATATATATATATATACACATTTATTCTAAAAAAAAAGAAAAGAGAGAAGAGCTTGCCGTTCATACACTCTGCATATGAACAACTAGATTTCATTTGCTATTCATTTGTCTCATTCAGACAGATACTGGCCTGCAGGCAGACCTGAGCAGATATAGTACTGGGTAATTACATTTTGAATAGCTGAAGAACATGAGGCGTGCTTTATTTATCTAATCGCAGTCTGGCTCGGTGGATGTTTTACACAGAAAAACAATTCGAGTGGAGAGTAAAAAAAAAAAAAAGTTGGCCTTTACTTGAACCATCTGATCTTAGTTAACCGTGATCGGGTGAATCACAGGAAAATACCAATATCAGTTCTGACTGCATGCTGATGGATAAAGAAGGTAAATTAGTTTTGGTCCAATTCCTTTTTCAGATTACCTTTCACTTTGTAATTTCCTTTTTTTACAACTTAATTTGTGCTAATTTGTCGCAGAGTTGTTCAGTACCTGTAAGCAATCTCAAAAGACAAAATCTGCTGCTACACAAATGAGCTCCAGGTTGAAATAAAAAGGAAAATTCTCTTGACTTTTTCTTGACTTCATTTCAATTTCAATCAGTTTCTCCTCCTCTGCTGTCACACTGTTAAAACGAAGTGAGCAGAAAGGTCCGGCTACGGAAGACTAACCTTATCTTGCAAATGAAGTGTCTACTACTGTTCTGCTCTGTGCTAAGATAACTCAGAAACCATTTCCTTTACTGCTCCTCACTCTAATTTAGACAGATACAGTTAAGCCTGCAGGGACACCTGGGAGAGATTGTAACTAATTACCTGTCGAACACTTCAAAATCAAAAGGAGCATGAATCTTTCCTCCTATCTTCTGCAGTGTGAGCTATGCGTCTGCATTTGAAGCTTTTTATAGGTGAGGTAATAAACCCCAACACAGCTACCTCAGCCGTTTGACATGAAATGAGGAGCAGGTGAGGCTTGTGTTTTATGAGATACAAGATAGAAGCCGGTAATTGATATCATTTCATTGTATGGTTGTGAATCTTTTCTTGTGTTACCTTTGGTTATCTCCATTTACTGTGTCTCTATCTGCGTTGGAAATTATTTTCTTTTTCTTTTTTTGCTGCAGCAGTGGCCCAATTTCCCAGCAGGGATCATTAAACTTTCATTTGATCAAATCTAAGAACCATGTAAGCTGGAATTTGACATTTTCTGGAAAGCCACTAGTCTTGTTGTGGTCTTTTCAATCCAAATTATTTAAAACGTCGATGTCGGTTTTTTCGACGTTTTTTTCCCCCTAAGCATATGAGGAGTAATTATGGATGGACTCATGCTGCTCCACTGAAGACATGGCTTCAAAAATTCCCTTAACCCCAAACTAAGACTGGATTCTGTTGTAAATTCCAGACATGTCTCAAGTCTCACCTACTTGTCAATCATTCAAAAGTATCATCCACATGTAGCATTACACCTGTTCTGTTGGGTATTCATTCTTTTTGCTGGATTTTGGCCTGTATCTTTAAGAGTATTGAGAGGAAAGACGGACAAAGGTAACTTTTATATTTTATATTTACCACCTTATGGGGTTCATGTCATTCCAAAAGGATTTGAATTCATTATCTAAGATAACAGCTTCAACTCTTAAGGGATAGCTTTCCTAAAGATTTTTGAACCAGTCTGCTGTTGGGCGATAAGACCTGGCTCACAGTTGGTGGGTCAGGGAGAGATTGGGTCAGGGATCTGTGCAGGTCTGTCTTTCACACCAAACTCTGAGACCATTTTTGATCAGTTATCTTTCTTTGTGAATGTGGGGATTTTTAAGCTTGCCATGGATGTAATTGTATGATTTCTTATTGAAATAAATACAACTAGAAGAAAGAGAGATTCAAGCATTTTAAATGAAAATAAACCAAACCGAGTCTTTAACTGAGGTAACTGTTTTTATGTTATTTGCTCTACATAGAGCGGAAGCAGCACAAGTAGCTCTAAATAGCAATCTGTAGCAGTCACACAGACAAATGACGGATCCCCTTAGAGTCGAGAGAGTATTTATAAGAAACTGTCGTTCAAAGAAAAAAATCCCTCTTTATAAAGCAGTTAGCTGTTGAGTTTAAGTGACCTTGACAGGTGATGCTGTGTAATTCACATCTCACTTGCTTTCTCTGTGGTTTAATTTAGTCGCTGGTTTGCTCATGCTGAAAGCATGAAGGGATCCAGAAATGCTTTCGTTTTGCCTCTTTGCTGGAGAAGATAGTGATGGAATGCTAAGGGGACTCTGTTTACCTGTTTCATATGGCTCTGTGGGAACATATATATGTGTGTGAATGAGCGAGTGAGTCCATGTACGTTTGTGATTTTCATCAGCGTCCCTAGTGGTCCTGCTCTCCCTTGTTCATCCAATGCTTCCTCCAACGCTCCAACTATAGAACACACCTATTGAACGTATAAGTGAAGTGGCTATGAACACAAACAGGAAATGCCAGGAGTGAAAAGAGCGGGGGTGACATTCAGCAAAGGGCCTAGGTCAGATTTGAACCCACGGCTTCTGTGTGAGGACTGCAGCCTCCATACACGGGAGATGCAACATTACTGCTAGGCTATCGGCGCCCCACCAGTCTACTCTTTAGTTTGTGTGCACACAGCTGAATGAAGACCATTTATTTAACCCTTTCTGTCTGCAATAATCCCATCGACTATTAAGTAACACAAGATAATGGCTACATATGCACCCTCTTCAAGGACTCGGAAAATAGTCACAATTTAAAGTATTTTAAAAGTTGCAAACAAACATCTGCATACTGAAAACTATGAGCAGCCTGCAGCACAGCCTGAAAAATGTGTTTCAACATAAATCCCACCTCTGGGAAGGCAAAAAGCCAATAGTTAATGATTTTGGGGGGGGGGCACAATAAGATTCAAAGTGAGAACCATGTTTCCCATGGCCCTCTGGACACACCTCTGCTAATGAGACTCATTAGGCTTTATTTATTGGAGAAAGTTGATGATGATAGTGAGTGAAGAACTCCTCTCAACACACCTAGTCTAAAAAAACAAAAACATCAAAATCTGCGGCAACTCCCCATCTTTCTTTCTGCTGAATCTCTGTGTGTTGGTGCATGCACATGTGTGTGTTGGTGTGTGAAAGCAGCTGTGGATGTTTACCAAAGCCATTCATCTCTCTGATCTGTACACAACTTCACCTCAACACAGCAGGCGCCTCAACCAGCCTGAGCTGCAGAAACATCTCTGCTATTATAATTCAGCACACAAAGATGGGCTTAGCGATGAGATTGCCTTTTTTAGAGGTTGGGGCTCCGAGTGTTTATATTCTCTGCAGAGCCAGATAATCACCACGGTTGACTGACTCAGGCACATTGGCAGTTCTGAATGTGTTCACGTTAGTACCCCGCTGTCACGCTCTATCTGAAAGTAATAAACAACCAAACATGAATCTCAATGTTGATGATCAATATTATTGACTGGTAGAACACAGGGGGGGGGGGGGGGGGGGGGGGGTGATTTGGTTTGTGTCCCAATCCAGAAAGTGAAGCATTCATTTTGAATGCATGAAAACAACCCATTTTCTAACCTGAGCAGCGAGAGCTTCTTACTACGTGATTCTGGTTGAACAGACGAAAATGGTAAATCTACTGACATATGCTGCGACCATAACACATGTGGTAAAGAGTGTTCTCAACATCTCATGTTCACATCAGGAGGGAGCAGATTGAAATTTCAAGACATTTTAATCCAGTCGTCCTCTCTTGCACGATAAGATCTGTATCGCTCCATACTGATAGCAACCAAAGGGACAGAAAGGTGTGAAGTGTCTTACTTTCAGCAAAAGCTTTTTTGTTGTTAAGCCACAGACGGCGAACTAGGGAACTTGTTTTCGGACGAGTTTTCTGGGCGAAGGAATAAACTAATGTCTGATTAATTTACCCACTATGGTTTCAGAAATCCATGGCTTCTTAACCATCTTTAGAATAAGGTGGAAATAGTTGATAGTGGCACAAATGTTCAGCCAAACGAGACAGAAAGTATTTCACATTAGACAGTTTTTTTTTCATTTGGCAACAAGAACCTTTTGGTCATGTCAAGATTAATTCTTACAATTCTGAAAGACAAAGATGATAAAGCCTAAAACAAGTTTAGGCGTTATTTATTAAATTAGTTTGTTGAATCTGAGCAGCACCTGTCTTTTGCACACACTTGTTCTCTAATGTGTTTCCGTACACAAGAGGTTGCAGGGAGGTAGAATGTATTCATGACAGGAGGTTTAGAGCTTAGCAACAGCTTTAGTGAGGCAGACAGCAATTAGTGTTATTGACACTGTGTGTGTGTGTGTGTGTGTGTGTGTGTGTGTGTGTGTGTGTGTGTTGTTTAAAAGACTGGCAGGCTCAAGACCTGACAGTGTGCTTAAAAATACAATGCCTCCTGTACTCACTCTGTGAATGTGTGTTTGTGTGTATGTGTGACAGATAGATATTGACAGGTATTTTATTTGTGAAGGTGGTAAATGTTGACTGACAGCTGTGTTACTTGATGCTGCATCCTCTCTGTGTGTGTGTGTGTGTGTGTGTGTGTGTGTGTGTGTATACAGTAACCATGCAAACCTGTGTGTACAATGTATAGCTTCTTGCATCTGTGCTGACTCAGCAGAACAATCATCAACCCTTCCTCACAGATTCCTGCAACCTGGACTGTTTCAACATTTTCTGATACAAAAAAAAAAAAAAAAAAAATTATCTATTTTCTAAAGCCCCATTTTTAGCGTCACATTGTTGCTTTTTTTTTTCTCCAATTTGAAAGGTGCCAAGTTTGGCTTTCATTCCAGCGACTTGTCAAGAGTGACTGCAGAGTGTTTATCAGACCAAAACAGTCTCCTGTCATTTACTTAAAAGACAAATCAATCATCCCAAAATAAGCTGAAGTCTGTCTTCCACTGGGAACTGACACACGAGAATGAAAAAGGCTTTTTTTCATGGTGGAGTTTTCCCACAGAGCTGTCGATTGAGGGGATGATGTGTGAGCGCTGAAGATGAGCAGAGAATGTTATTTGTACCTTAACATGATTAAAGTACAAAAGCATTTCATGAAAGGGTCGTCAGATTGGTTAAATAAATTACATGAAAGTCATTGTTATTCTGTGGTACAGACGTCTTTTTCAACCTCAGTGTTTTATTAACTGGTGGCATAATGGAAAGTTGGGGTTAGCCATCCATTCTTTGGTTAGCTGTTTTGATCCCTGGATCCACACACTGAAATGTCCCTGAGCCACACATTGAACTCATTAGTGCTCTTTATGTCTGTGTGAGATTCTAAGTTTCCCAAAAACATCTAGATTAACTTCAATTAAGTGTAGCTCTCCTTTACTCTGTCTTGTTCTATGACACTGATGTTGTTTGTTCATACTTAAACATGTTCAAATAATCTAGCTTCAATGCAGGTTCCCTGTTCTTTACTTACTGAAACACAGGGCTCAATACATTTATAAATAACTGGGAATTATTGTTTTTTTTTTTGGTAGTCAAGGCGATAGAGTGAAGGAAAGAGATGGATGGACGCTTCTGCATTCGCCCATGATTAAGATTATAGCTGTGTATTGTTTCTGGGGAAGCATCATTTGAAGGCCTAAGAAGGACCCAGTCTTCAAAAAGGAGAAGGTCAGGCCTACACAGGATTAGGAACATCAGGATTTGCTGTTATTTGGTTGAGTTGAAACCAATGACTTACATTTAAAAGTGTCACCGTTGGCTGCTAATTTGCACCGGCACGTATTGAAATTGATATATTGGGCCACAAAGGATATATCTGCTGCATCCTTTGGACGATACATTTGTCAGATGCATTTCAAGCAGCGTTTTAAAAATGGGACAACCTTGGAAGCACCGCTGTGACGCACTTGGCCTTCAATTCGCAAATTTAGGACGTAGCCAAGTATGTGGTCACAATGTAGAAAAGATATTCCCCAATTTATTTAATTTAGCAAATGCTTCTGTAAGGCTATCACAGTGGGGATGCGGCGAGGCTAAATTAAAACAATGCACACGGCTTTGCACTGCCAGCAAAGCATTAGACATCTTTTTGAGAGGACTTCCAGGTAAACGTAAGACTGACTAATAAATCTACACCAGACATCACAACTGCTAAAACAAAAACATGAGAATATGACGAGTTACTGTATATTTCACCCACAAGTTCACCTGAACAACAGTCGGTAATGAAGAGAGACACATTGTTTTCTTTTGCCACATCCTGCCTGTGCGACTTTTTCTGCAGTTGCCTCAGTTTAAAACTAAACACAGGACCGAAAATGAAGTAAGAGTCAGTCGCACAGCTGCACCCCAGACTGAGAAGATCTGTAGCTATAAAAAACACGCCCACACTAGTCACTGAAATGATTGAAGGAAGTATGATTCTTAACAGAAGATTTCTATCATTTCTTTTTTAGGGAGTTGTTCATGAAAGTTTCATGTTACAGTAATACTTTTAATTGCCTCCTCTGTAAAAGCTGCATGTTGTTTTTCAGTTTTTTGTCTCACTGAAGTTGCTATTCTGTGCTTTTTGCAGACAGTGTTTGATTTTTTGAAAATATTTTCATCTACCAAAGTGGGGCCCGGCAGAAACAGTTTGATAAACCCTGCATTAAGATGTGCCTGTGTGATTTGTATTCAGACTCAGACAAGTTAAAGGCAGTTTTCAGTTTAGTCAATGATATCCCCTTTTATGTTAATTCATTTGCAATCATAAAGGCCATCAGTTATTTCCATGTCAGCTTTGCTATTGATATTCTGATGCCATGTAGTGAAGTTATTATGGATTTTTTTTTCTCCCATTTTCACAGTTTCCTAGCAGTGGTATGATTTATCTCAGCACACAATAAACTACAGCTTCCATGAAAACAAAATGGTGCCTTGTTTCTGCTGCTTTTTCTGCGGGTCCTCAGCCGAGCCGACGGCTTCAGTGATTTGAGCTGCTGCTGCAGCAGTTATACTCGACGTGGCGCCTGGTTTTTTCACTCTTTGCCCACACATTTCCTCGCTGGAAACAGTGATGGTCTGCTATTGCTTCACTATAACACTTTGACACAAAATGAGGCCCCGCCATAAGTGTGTGCAAACACATTGGCCATCAGTTTACAGTCACAGTGTTAACCCTGCTGGGGGCTGAGATAGACAAGCCCACCATCAGGGTTAGGGGTCTGCACAGGCGTGACACTGAGACCTAAACCAGCAATGCCTAACACTTTATCCTGAGCCATTTAGTCTTTTTTTTTATTTTCCAAAAGATGAAGCAATCAATCTTTTTTTTTACACACAGAAAGCTTTCATTTCCAAGATTCAAGAAAAGACAAATGTTTTAGGTTGCGACATTAGAAACAAGAGGCTTCAAGTAGCCTAAAAGCTACAACAGTTACATGTTGAATTAAAGTCTGCCAACTATCCTCTCATGGCACCAGAGGATCTCAAATTATTGAGCCATCTGTTTATACACCTGTTGGTCAATAGCACACTTGCTTGTTTTCTAATACTGGGCACTTGAATGTGCTTGGTAAACTCTTGAACTTCCCTTTAAAGGTGCCATGTACTTCACATTTTAACTTCATGTACATCACAGGCCATATCATTTCAGAATCTGATGATTTCAGGAAGAATCTCCCCGTTGGCAAGTTAAGATCTTTATTTATTATTACTGATCTGGAGCCTACCATCGAGCTTAATTTTACAAATTGTATTGTTCTTGTCTCTGTTTCTCTAGCAAGCAGAGAGAGAGAGAGTCAGCAAAGAGAATTGCATTTAAAATGCCCAGGGATGAATCAGACTGAAGCTGAAGTTGTAAAAAATAAACACCAAAGTGCCACCACTGACTTTATAATATTATAATATAATAATAATATAGAACATGAGTCATCAGGTCTTCACTTTCTTAATTGTGCGACTAAAGCTTAGTGATGTCCATCAGGTGATCAGTCGAGATGAATGAGTACCTTCATTTAAGACCAAAAAACTCTATTTCCATGGTTTAGAATTACAATTGACCTTGAACTGCTAGTTAGCCAGCATGGATTTTCTCACTTTCTGCCTTTTAGCCAACCTCAGACTTTATGGCTGGCAAGTCTTCTCAGAGTTTGGTGGGTCAGCTTTTTTTTTTTTTTTACTTGTGTGAATTTGTCTTCTACTTGGAGCCACTGAGGCTTAATTATTTATTTTTGACTTTTTCAACAAAAGGAAAAGCCTATCATTCTGTAGTTGTGCCCTCGCAGCTCATATACTGTTTTACTGTGCTTCGGTATGCTCAGCAGGCTGCTGTTTGGCTCCACCCACTGAGGTTTTCACTTTGTGTGCTTATCTCTGCCTCCAGACAAGCTCTACCACTAATGGCTGTTGAATTCATACTCGAGTGTGTAGCATATCTGTGGAAATACACACACCAACACAGAATCACACACAATCACTTTTCTGATTGGAGTCCATTCTGCTGTGCCCACTCTTTGTTTGCAAAAATCCACAGTAGCTTACATCCTGTATGACAGGATTCATCACCATTTTTTGGCAATCAGAAAACTGGCTTCATTCAGAGAGCGATATTCCACCACATCCTGCTCCTCCAGGTGCCAATCTGTGCTTCAGCTGAGCAGTGGGCAAAATATTCTCCATCACAGACTGTCAATACGTCTGAGGAGAAGCCAAGTGGTAATCTTCCCTGACAGCAGTGATCTGAGTGGGCTCAACTTCATCCATCATTAACAGCGAACCAGACCAGTCACGAATAGCAACTAGCAACCATTATTAGAAAAGTTGAGCTGGTTTATTAGGGCCCGAAACACTGACAAGTGAGTAGGACCCTATTGGAATGCAAATGATTATTTTACATTAATTTCATTTAAATAATGGTTACATGAATGTAACTATTAAAAAAATGACCAAATATGAGCTCTATGACCAATAGGTTGTATTCCATTGCTTCATTAACCTGATGACAATATAAATCAAATTATTCTGCACTCCACACTCTGCAGCTTAGAGTAAAATGAAGGGGATAGAATGTTATACTGACTGCCCTCACCTGTGTTTTCAATTTAATTCACTCAAATAAATCCCTAAGATCTCAATAAATGGCCACTGACAGCAGTGTTTCATTTCCTGGCTCAACCTCATGACTCTCCACGGGCGTTTGATACATCTACGCACAACATTTAGGTTGCCCCAAAGGTAGAGTAGGTGGTGGGAAATTAAATTCAAGGAGACAGATTAGATCAATATTCTGAGAATGTCTCAAAGCACTTAACCTTCATCTTTGTGATTCTTAAGCAGCCCTGATAGAGGTAAAGGGATAAAACCAAAATGAGCTTTAACATGTGCTAATCCTTTGGATTAAAGTCCTATGAGTTCTTTCTAGATTATTTATAAACGTAGATAAAAGTCAAATCCATTTTAAAATCTTAGATTTTCAATAATATAACATGTTTTTTGTATCTTGACTTATCATTTCTGTTAATACAATGTAACATTTTAACTATGCATGAATTTAGAGAGAAAGGACATTATGATACCCAAAGTATAAATCTTGATATTTTCTTTTGTGATCTTGATTTTTCTTCCGTTAATAATCTGAAGTGAACAATGATAATTTCACAGTGGAAAATCTGAAAAACCATTAGGTTGATATCTGACATTTGATACACACTTCCATGTTCCTCCTAGTACGTGTTATGATAACAGATGATATCCTGTTTTCATCTAGCACCAATTTGTATTTAGCCATATTCACTGTCCATATATTTCCAGAAACCAGCGTTTTGTATGAATCTAGAGAGGCCACCTGGTACATCAAAAATAATTTTCTTTCAATATCTGAACCTAGCCAGAGAAAACAATCCACATATAGAACAGAAGCACAAGTGAAGCATGTAACAAACATCAAACGATCTGTGAAGTAAATACAAGAGAGAATGCAACAAAGACAATAGTATGGAAGATTAAAAAGGAAGGAAAATAGAATTATTCGCCATTGGCAGGTTAAGAGAGGCTTGTCTTCTTTTTTTTTTTTAAAGAAAAGAGTCTTTCTTTCATTCTTTTTGGTCCGTGAAATCAGTCACATTTAAAAACAAAACAAATGAAGACCATGCCAAGAGAGATTTTGTGCACAGGCATCCTCACGGAAAGAAGATAGGGTCAGATGTGTTTGTTATGCTGCAGACAAGTGGAGGATCAAATCATGTCGAAACACCCAGAGGCCAGGGGAGTTTATTATATTTTTCTCTGAGCTGTCCATGGTGCTGAACAAGGATCAGGGCGAGCTGAAGCCAGTCAGCAGGTTTGTTCTCTTTACGCCTGGCTGCTGGAGAAGAGAAAAGAGAAGAAAGCAACAAAAGAGCCCAAGGCTTTTTCACTTGGGCTTTCTGTTTGGTTCTGTCGACAGGTGTAAGCCTTTTCCCTGTAATTTGACATGTATCACAACTGAGTCGACTGTGGACTAATGACTGGTTCTGTGTCTTACCATTTTTTTTTCTTTTGTTAGCTTTAGAAACGAGCGGAACGTTATTTTTTCTTATGCAAAAACTCCCCTTTGCATTGTTCAGATGTGCGTGATGCTGCATGTGACTTGACTAAAGAGTGAGGTATGAAGGTGAGCTGGCATGCTTGTGAAAATTTGCTCTAGGCTATTCGACGTTAGTTTGTTTGGCTTTAGGAAGTCTTGGAGCCAGCTGGGGACTCTTTCATGTTCAAACAGATTCTGTTTAGAGGGTCCCTGCACTTCAGATGTGTCACTCTGCATTTATTTATTGTATTTATCCTCTATCTTAAGACTGAATAAAATATTAGAGCCTAAGTGTCTTATGTATACACATTTTTCTAATACTTCAGTGGCTAGCTTATGAAACATTGATCTCTGTAGAAAACACTAATGGATGCCAACTGCAACTTGACAAGTGGCAATGCATGACACGGAAATAATATTTTCTTTTCAGAACACCCCACACTACTTTCAAGGATGTCTTTAAAAAGTTCAACAGTAGAGGTAGTTAGTTGGTATAAAAAAAACTGAAACGCCAAAAAGAAGTAAGCTAATGCCCAATGTTCAGCTTCTAGGCCTTCTATCTGGAGTAACTATATTTATCTCACAGATGCCCTATTCTTTTTTTAAACACAAAGTCGAAACTAACTCCAGCTCAGGTGGAGCTGCGACTTCTAACTGCCTACAGGGATAGTTGTGAAAGTCAGCGTGAGCACGGTGATGGACTGGTGGCCTGTCCAAAATGTCTCAGTTCATTTTACTAAAGAGCCTCAGCTGCCTGAACCCTCAAGTAAAAAAAAAAAGATGAATAAATTGGAAGAGAGTGTGAATAACTGAAGGGTGATGTTTTGAAAAGTTTCTAGGCAAAGGGTTGTGCCGTGTGAATGGTCTCTGTCCAAGGTGCTGAAAATCTTCACAGTCAGACGAGCTCAGCTCTGGAGGCATCTGTCCATGGTGCTGAAATCCGGAGGCAAGCTCCCTGACACGAGACCAGGAGACACAGATGTGACTGTTCAGAGTGTGGGAAGAGCACAGGGGGGCATGAAAGCTGTAACAATGCTATCTGGAGTCTATTTGCAATTAAGCTCTTTGTTATTACTGCCTGTCTATACTAATTAAATCTTACGTTAAGTATGCTCTGGTGTGATTTGTTTTTTGAATTTTTGTAATCTCTTGATACTTTCTGTATGTATCTTTATACGTCTTCTGATTTTCGCCTTGTTCAGTGACCTGCTGCCATGACTGTTATCCTATTTTGGATTTTGTAAACAAAGCAAGACAGACTCTTTAAGTTTCTGTCATTTACATGAATACAGAGTCAAAGAATACTGGATCATTTTCCCCCCAATAGTTCCGACATTCATTTTCTAATTTCTCAGAAAAATAAATGAATATCTATTCGAAACATTTTCCGACTAATCTAAAACAGTGCAATACTCAATATTACCCACATAATGGTGTGTGACGTGGAGGTCCTACCGGAGGAGTGTAGAGGTGATGTAGTGAAGATATGGATAATTTCCACTTTGGCTAGCGGTTGTGGGGCGATAGATGCGTCAAACATCTCAGAATTTCTCAAAAATTCAACTTTAAGTTATTATTTTAGCCCATAGCGTGATGTTTTGTTCCCTAATCAAAGCCAAGTAATGTCCCAAAACCTAACCAAATAGACTATTTATTATACATAAGTCTTCAAACAGAAAGGCGACAGGACTTCTTGAAAAAGACATTACCTTGTATGTCTGTATAAGAAACAAATTTGTGACCCTAACAAAGATTCAGAATTGGACCAAGGACAAGATCTGCAAATTCATAGGACTACATGCAACATGTCATGCAGAACTTTTAGTTAGGCTATATGAACCATTCTAAAAGGATACTGTGAACACCACTTTTATATACTTAATAGAGAGTGCAAAAAAAGTGCAGGCAGTGAATCTTTCCTAATGCTCTGCTGCAATCATCTCCAACGTAAGTGAAAAAGTACTTCTTGTTTTGTTGAAGGTCAACATGTTTTGGCTGTAAACAAAGATGTCGTTAGAATGACCAATTCAGACAACTGGAATACATACCCGGGTTCCAGTTGTTTTTCAATAAACTAGTCTCATTTCCAATTTCTGTATATCTACGGGAGGCCTTTTATGAGACTGCTCAGGTACTGAAACCTCCTGTGGATAAAAGCATCAGTGAAAAGCCTGACAAGCAAACAATAGCATGCCTTTCTTGGGCTTTTGGGCCAAAATCTTGTGATACGATCGCAGCCATTTGCTGACAAAGGAGGACAGAGAGCCAGACAGATGAGAGATTTCATGGCCACTTTCCACAAACATTCGCTCTGAATGCTGGTTAAATTAACCGGGGGTGTCCGTGCATTGGAGGAACATGTTCATTATGCGAGCCAATGTTCACGCGTGCGTGTGTGTGTTCTATACATTTATGATGAGGAAAACAAATGACTCTCTTTACCTTCATTCTCCTGTCAGTCCTAATTGTAGTTTGTACTGAAATCGTGGTTGCAGTTCTCCATCTAAAGGCAGCTAGTTTGGCAGAGTGTGTGTGTGTGTATGAATGTGTCAAACGTAAGCAGGAACATTACCTTTGACAGTGAGAGTGCCTTTGCCTCAGTCTTTGTGTAGTATACTGTCTTTTCTTTGCATCCTTGATTTTTTGGTCTTTTGGGATGGAAAAGCTGCTTCACTGTAACTTTGTGTACATGTGATTGTGTGTGCATACATGGGTGTGTCTTCCTATACTTGCATCTGCATGGCTGACTGCTCCACTTGAATCTGTATACGTGAATCCTTGCCAAGTCAGGGACATAAATAAACCATAGCTATGGCTGATACCCCGACTGAGGCGAGGCTCGTGTCCTGGCAGATGTAGCTGACAGCTGAAGTGTGCCTGCGTTTGTGTGTGTGTGTGTGTGTGTGTTAAAGTGTATATACTGTGCAAACTGGTTTAGGAACTATAGATTCATATATGCAGCCATTTTGCTTTGCTTGAAATTTTTATGCTAGTGAATGTGTTTGTGAGAGAGAGAGAGAGAGGGAGAGAGAGAGAGAGGGAGGGGAAAGGGCGGATTTAAGTACTTAACTTAATTCTGTATTCTTTGCCTCTGCCTAAATAAAGTGAAAATACACACACACGCGCGCACACGCACACACACACACACACACACACGCACACACACACACACACACACACACACACACACACACACACACAAATAAATAAATATCCAAGTACTGACATGTTTGCTCAGTACTGCAAGATGGCACATTTGTTGCTGCTGAATTCATATTCAGTAGGAGCGTGTGCTCAGCAGAGTGCGGCTTGCTAAATATTCAGTGCTAAACACTATTATTGGTGTGCTAACTCATCTGTACCTGCCAGAGACTCACACATGAAAACCAACTGAGAAGAGTGTAGCTTTAGGCTCTGCTGAAGCCGCGCTTGGCATTTGAAAGAAGAGTATGCTCCGTCAGAATTTTGAACAGCTGAAATACCTGAGGTATTTCATACTTTTTGGTTGTGTTATTTTTGATTGATTTTAGTTTTTTTTTTAGACAGAATAAAAGTATTTGTGCATTTTGGGAGCAACTTGTCATTTTAAACTAGGTGGAGGTTTATCATCAACATCATCATTCCTTCGAAAAGGGCGAGAATGTTGGACGTCAAAAGGATTGAATCTCTGCGGATGTCTGGATAGATAAATTCAATGAAGCTTTGACTTTCTGATGCGCAGGGAAAGAAATAATAAAAAAAAGGCATCAGACCTTTTTTGCATTGGACACCAGTGTGCAAAACATATAGGGCAGCTTGTTTGGCACATGCTTCTTTTTTCCTCTACAAGGGCACGTTGGAGAGTTTTACTATTGCATTCATCTAAATTTAAAGCAACAAGATACATGGCAAAAATTAGGGCACTTTTGTGGGTGAAATCAGACCTTGCACTCCTCAAAATCCAGCAGCGATAATTAGTAAGTCTGTAATCTACTCATGGCTTGATACGTTTCGAACTTCTGCATGAAGCAGGTCTTCACAGGTTTGCTTATTCTGTTCTGCTGACAAAACTTCAGTGTGAAAACATAAGCTGTTTGTGAATTAAAGTTACATTCTCGCCTCCAGTGAAAAGGATTATCCCTGCATATGTGGGGGTTTGTTTGTGAAGCACAGAGGGAATATATGCACATGGTTCATTTAAAGGATTCTGGATACTCCTCCATGCTGTAGCTCCTCTATATTGACACAAGAAGCTTTCCCTTGTCTAACGCAGCCTTACTACAAATAAGTGAACTATAATCAAATATATTTCAGAGCAGCAGGGCTTTGTGTGCTGAAAATTCATAAAACGTCATGGTAAATAATTTGGGCACCGATGGCGGAATGACTAGGTTGTGTTTTGAAGCCTACCGAGTGCAGGAAGTCATCTTTATCGAGTTATGTCTCAGGCTCGCATACAAATAAATAAATTTATGTTCGACCCAAATTTGTCTCTACAACGGGCTGGAGATGCTAGCAGAGTCATATGTGCACAAAATCTGGTCATATTACTCTCTCCTCTGCTTTTTAACAAATGTACGTCGTCTGTAAGGGGGAGCAGTGAGGGAGGCACAACAGCACTGAGTGTTTTAAAACAGTTTAGTTGCAGTCAGAGACCTTCGGTCAACGGCAAAGCAAACTAAACAGAGTTTCTTCATACTATTGCTTTAATTCATCATTAACAAGAGCTTATCAGTGTAACAGTATTGTAAAGGGATACCCTTTTTTTTCGCTTTGTTGAATCCAGGATTTGATTTGTCCAAACACATCAACAGAAGTAACCTCTGTACCTTTTGGTTTTAGAATACGTTATTAGGAGGCCCGATTTAACACATTTCAGTAAGTACCAATGTGTTAAACCAGTTTTTTAGGTCTGACAAGTTCTTGTAATTCAGAATAAGAATTATTCACAAGTGTTTTCCACAAAAAAAAATCTGCACTGTCCAACAGGAAACCATTTTATTGACTTGTTCTTGAATGTTTTTGCTTTTGAAGATTAAAGTAAGAAACAACAATTTGGCTTTGGTTACCAATAAAGCTTCACCAAATAGTGGTTTATCGATTAATTTTCATTTGTTTTACTTTTTAACCTGCTTCTATTTCTTCTGCTTCTTCTGATTACTAGCGGATATTGTAGATGCTCAGCTGTCTTCTCCAGTTATTGGATATACTTAGTTTTTTTTTTACTGGACAGCAAGGGCTTTACATGCAAACATCTGCAAGAGCTGTGGTGAGTTCCACTTTTATATCCCCCTCAGGGAATCATTTGATTAAATATTTTATGAACAGATGCTTAATGGAGCTTTAACTGTCTGTCATTTAATAAAGGACTCTAACATATGAAATAAGGACCATTAATACATTTTACTCCTCCCTTACTCCTTAGAAGAAGGTACTGGCCTCAGTGTGACATTTACACACTGTGTTGACAGAAACAACACATAAACTCACACACACTGCAACACATACCTCACAAAGCGCACAGAGCTGCCATGGTCTTATCTTGGGTACAAAATTGATGGAGACAAATTCAGAGCCAAAGACAGACAATGTAGTGACACTTAGACAAGCACACACGCGGAATATAGAGGAGGTTTTACCTCCATGGTAGTGTGTGTGTGTGCGTGTGTGTACGTGTATGTGTGTACTTCCTGACATTCTGCATTAAGCATGAGGCCAGGTCTTGGGTACTTAGAGATGTGTGAGTCACACTGATTAGTCAGCCCTGCACCAGTCTGCGGGAGCAGCCAAACTGATGCCTGGTGTGTATGCTCTGTGTGTGTGTGTGTGTGTGTGTGTGTGTGTGTGTGTGTGTGTGGGCTTGTATATGACGGGCAGGTAGAGTATTAGCCTTCAAGGGGCTAGGCCCTTGTTAGCAGGCATCTGGCAGACAGGTAGATGTAGAGTGACTGAAAGGTTTGCGGTCACACAGAAACACACACGTACATACACTTTGTATATTCTCTATCCTGCTTAATTTAGAGAAAAAAAACAGAAGAACTGACAGCAGGATAAATACAAATAAATAGTGTAACCAACTGTATATTTTTTATAAACAGTATATATGATATCTATAACAACATATGAAGCAATAACACAAAGAACCACTTCATTAATTTAGCTTTTCCCGAGTTGTATATATTATTTGCCATAGATTTTGGTTTACTATTTCTACTTTTTATAAATCATTTAGTGTTCAAACAACATCTCTAGTAGAATTGAGTTTGATCCTGTCGGGAAAAGCTCTCTGATCATCAGAGATTGCCTGTCATTCAAATATATGATGTAGGCTACTAGTTGATATAGAGTTTGGACCTGCTCTTCTTTGCATCTGGTTGCATGACTCATTGTTTTGTTCACCTTGTTGCCACGGCAAAATGTGTGCAGTAACTACCGCTAAGTTTGTATTGGCCTTCAGTGGAGGCAACCTCAGAGCATATATGAATCCTGACTAAAAAAAAACATTATTCCATTTAAAAAAATATATTTTTAATACGTATTGAATGGCTACCCATATTTTCTCCTTCATATTGAAGCTATATGCTTTTCTATTTAGGAAAGGGGACAACTGGTGTCTAACAAAGTGTTCAGCCTATACCATAAAATACAAAAGCATTACAGAAAAGTGACATTCAGATAGGGATTTTGGTTTTGGTGTGCCCTCCCCAGATTTTCAGAGGCCTCATCTGGCCATCACAATAAAAACAATTCTGGGGGTGCCGCTACAGACGTGCGTTTCAATGGCATGGAGCAGACTGGCTTGTGGGAAAAACAGAAACTGGTTAAGTCTAGTTGTTAATGGGGAAGAGTACAGAGTATTGTTCAGGTTTTTTATATTTTCAGCTGTGGAGAGCTAATGTACTTTGGATTTAGAGTTCGATAAGGAAGGAGTTAGTCACATTACTTAGTGTTGAGAATTGAGCAGGCAAGTTACTGCTCTGTGTTTGAACCTACATTAGTGTCAGCAGGTCAATGAGTACGTTTAGTTATGCTTGAGGTTTTAAGATTGTTATTGAATTGTCTTCATGTAGATTTTAGCAAAGCAACAGTAGCCAAAATATAGCTAAAAAAATGAAAATAATATGCCTGGTTATGACACGGTTTTGTCTTCCTCCCATTGACATCTAGTTAAGAACTCCAAGGTTCATACTTGTCTTGAGATATTTATAATCTGTCATGTGAAACACTTTGTTTGGAGGCAGAGAGCTAAACAGTTGCGTCACCTCTACGTTTTCATGTGAATGCAAAATAATGAGGGCAGTTTTCAAGGGTGAATGAAGCTATAAATAGCTGTTTTGGGAACAAAAACAGAACTTTACACTCTGATTTCAAGGTCTAATTATGAAAGCATATCCGGGAATATAGATTGGTTGTTTGCATGCACATTAGCATTTGTGCTGTCAAGCAATGGCATGCGGCTACGTCGACTCTGTGCCTTTGAAGGAATGTAACAGTGGAACCAGAAACTCGCACATTACTTGGCTCATGACACCGTGCCATCTGTGCCCATTAAAAGCTGTGACATTTTTTCCAGAGGGCCTCGCAGGAAAAGTGGCGGAGGCGAGAGGGGTGAGCAGCCAAGTTCTGCCTGAGTGTGAAGACTACCCCTGGGGCTCAGTCTGCCTGCCAGTCCCCTGTCTGGCTCTGGGTCTCTGAGGCCTCTGAAGTGAAACAGACAATGAGGGATTCAGGGGATTGCAAAGCAGTGAAGTGATACAGTTTTCTGAACCAAGTTGGCTCGTCTGGCGAAGTGAAATTAAAAGTGAAGGCCTGTAACTGTTGGGTCATTATGCCACAATGATCCCAAATATTGTTAAAATATTGTGATGTGTTTTAAAGCCCCCAGTAGAGCTACATAATCTGAATGGAATGATTGAGTTAAGAGTGAATAGTTAAGAAAGTTGATTAAATAAATTGGACCTTTATACTCAATAAGTTTATTTAATAATGTCTTAACCATGATGCTTATCAAAGTAAACTTGCACTTATCACTTAAGAGACCATCTTCTTTTACTGATGATTCTGATCAAATTAAAAACAAGGGCAAACATTTGAATATTAGTTCGATTTTTTATTCCCACTTTGCAGAAGCACCACTCATCAAAAACACAAGCTAAAGCTTCTGAGGAGTTGTTATCTAATACTGATGACCTCATAGATAATCTACAAAAGCAAAAGAGACCGTCAGTAATGAGGTCCATCATTTCTATATAGTTCTTTGTATTGACTGTTAACTCTCCACCACATAGGTGTCTGACAAATTGATTTACAGCAAGATGCCGAAAACAGTTCTTTTTTTTTTACATTTTCCTCAGCAAAGGCTCACAGTTAATTATACGTTTGGCTTTTACATGACGACAGGATAATAGAGATGTAGATAGAGAAACGAGTTACCACTTTGTCCACAGGGGGTGCCAAAACTTGCACATGAGTTCCTAACAGGAGCTTTAAAACAGAAATGGCAATATTTCAGATGAGGTTTGCTTCCCCACTCATAATTATTAATTTTATGTGCTATTAAAGATTAATTCTAGAGATTTACATATTTTTGTTTTGGCTATCTGATCGAAACTTTTGTCCAATTTACACTCTCCATTTACGATGTAGTTCATACTTTATGAAGTTGGCTTTTATGATGTACTTTAAGGATAGTTGGTATATCATCTAGATGGCAGCTTGCACAGCCCCCGATTGGACTAGGCCAATAGAAGACCATCAAAGTAATGGTTTGATTCAAAATAGGCATTGATTTTAAGCTCCATTTGCATGTTTCATTGTCATTTACTGTTAGGTACTGATGTAGCTCATCTCTTTTAGATTTATTATGCACTGGTGATGCTTAAGGCTATCCTTTTTCTTACTCTTTGTCGTTGCTTAGGTCCTAAGCTCCTTTGCAGCCTTATATACCACAGCTGCATGTCAAATTTAAGCTGATGGCCTCAAAGGAGAACTCAACCCATAACCCTGGAATTGCTAGAGACATGCTCTATATATTAAGCTTCACTGAGAATAAAGCCGCTGTTCCCTGCTGACCGGTATGCAGAAGAACAGGTCGACAGATGCATGCATATGTACATCTAGTCCTGCTTTCACAGGTGCTCTTGTGCTGTGCTTCAAATACGGTTGCTAACATGTCCTTAGGTGGAGAGCTCTGAGGTAATTATTTCAAATGTCATTAAACTGCTCTTTGAAGCTGAGTGAGGGTGTTAGCATCACACCGCAACCTCAGAAGTCAGAATGAATTCAATTAAGTGCTGGAAGATGTGCAGCTGGAGCTTTTCATTCTTCTGTTCTAACTGTCAGTTCTCCTTCACTCTTCATAGAATATATCTTGTGCAGGTTTGGCACAATGGCTGCAATTTTAAGCCTTCAAACTGTAATATGCCAATCATTTTAACTAGCTTTCAATGTGTTTACTCACGCTCTCTCTTCTGTTGTTCTTAAAGTGGACTCTCAGAGCCAAAGCACTGCAGAAGTCCAAAAGAGATTGATTGAAATACATTTCTCTCCTGCCTGCTAAAAAAAAAGCTTAAAGAAAGGTAGAGTAACAATAAGTTGAATATTCAGTTTACAATATGGAGAAAGTTCCTATTTATGCATCTTGACCATACAAGTACAGAATTAAAAATGTTTCCACCCTCTATGTGGCTTTGTATGTTTGAGCTTGTATTCTATGCCGACGCACAGCAGCAGGTGGTGACATTTGAAACAGCAACAAAATACATGAGCTGCTTGGTTGCTTTTTGTCCTTGACTGAGCTGCAGGAAGAACACCACTATGGCATTTAGTGTTTCCCACCATGGAAACTGATTTCACTGCTCCAGAGTCTCTCGACATTACTACAGGTGTTTTGAGATATTAGATTGAGGATTCGATTTTTTTCTCAAGTTCACATTGTTTGATAGCCACACTAGGAATTGGCTGAGGGCATTAAACTTCATGTAGCAATAAGAGAAATACAGGGTGTAAGTTCCCTTTACAGCAGTGATGGGATGGGCAGGATAGCCATTAGGACTTTTAATCAAAACTGGTCTGCGCCAGCTCACATAGCCAGCCTTTGTAAGGTCAAACTAAAATGTGTTAAGTTGTAATCTAAGTGGTGATAAAGCTGGACTGAATTAGAAGGGGTCGCACCACACAAATGAGATCTTACATAGAGATCTACTTTTTAGAGTTGTAACTTCTTCTTTACACTTAGTATTGCCAGGCGTAGATGTTTCCTAGCTAACAACATGACCTGGCAAAACTAATTCCAGCCGTACAAAATACCAGAACTGTTTGGAGTGAAACGACACAGAGCTTTTGTGGAATAGGGTTTACACACATTCTCTGTCTGTTAAATGAAATACTGTTTCATATCAAGTAAAACCCTACCCTAACCCTAACCCTTCCAATGGTAAGACCAATATCCATTGTAGAGTATGTGTGAATTATAACATATGTAAGATAAATAAAGTCCTAGTTATTAAATCCAAAAGATTGAAGTTTTCATAATATTCTTGTGAAAAAATCTAAATAACAATCACAGACAAGTTCATGAAATGGAATTTATTACAATAAAAGGTATTGATTATTATAAATTATTATTGTAAATGTTTTTGTTTTAAATACATCAAAAAATGTTTAAAAAATGAGTAGACAAAGAACAGACGAAAGTGTGTTAGTTTAAAGCCCCAGAGCAGCAATGGCTCAGTCACACTAAGAGCTTTGGTCAACCTAAGGAGAAAATCTAGAATGCTGAAGTCATATTAAGCAACAAGGTTAAAATTAATCATGACACTGTTGCTAAAGTTCTGTGACTAATTCTAGAGCTCTACCATATAAGTCCCTGAAGATGAGAATTATTTTTCTTAAAAATCAATTCTTAAACTTAATATCTGCCAGTAGCTCAAAGCCAAGAACAGCAGTAACTCAAGCTATGCCCTTGGGCCTTAATTAAAAGTTTGGTTTCTTTTATTGTTCTATTTCTTTCTCTCTTTCTTTCTTTCTTTCTTTACAATGTAAATTGTTATATTGTTGCTATATATAGTCAACCAATCGATCTTTGGCATCTCTGTGTATGAGGTACTCTTAATGAATCGCCTTCTGCTGTTTGTACCGCTAAGGTTGATCTGCAGTCAGGCCAGAGTCGACTCCTGAAACTGGAAGCTCTATTTCTTGGTTTTCTCTACAAGTCTCAGTGAACTTGTAAAAGTTTAAGAGGTCCTTGTGAACGGTGCTCATATACAAACTCCAACTCAACCTAGACCTAAATGCTTGCAGGTACTTCACACTGATCTGATCCAGCCTCTCTGCCTCTAGAGGTCTCTTCTCCATTTTAACCAATTTTGTTTGTAACTGGACCATTATGAATCTGTGGACTTCCTTGTTTCACAGACCTGACCTATATCTAGCAGTTAAGGATGTTGCCCCCTTCAGGCCCCATGCATGTCCCCACCCTCACCTTCTTTTTTTGCCAGTGGTTGCAAGAGAAAGTTTGTTACATTAAGTTGTTTCACTCAAAGCAGTTGACACCTGCTTTTGTGCAATGTGGGTTTTACTTATTTTCGCTTAAAAGTAAAAACAATCTCAATTCCACTTAAACGTTTTGTCTTTGAAAGACACACAAACACTTCCTGGCATCATCAGCTTGCATGAGCTCAGGTCTTTATAGATCGGTTGATCTGCAAAGCTGATGCAAGCACACCCGCAGGCCTCTTAATGACTGTATTTGTAATTTGTCTTTCCAAAATGCCACTGCTGTTCTTTTTCTTCAACTTCTCTGTCCCAAACAACCCCCATGCATACAGCTGTCTCAACGAGCAAACCTGTAATTTAAAGTCTCTGTTCTGTAATCAATCATTCTGTCTCGTAAAATTTGGTTTGAGTGGCAGCACTGAGCATTTTTGGAGGCACTGTACAATTAAAAAAGAGTGAAATAACAAAATCTAACACCTCAAAATCTGACTCTTTTTCAGTTTTGTTTACCAGAAAGGTTAGCATGAACGTGAAGAAAATAATGTTGCTAAGGCATCAGCATAAAAATAGCTTGGTATATCACATTTCTATTCCTATATTTTGGGTGAATTTCTGAGTGTGACTGTGTTTGTTATAACAACATTTCTTTTTACATTTAGCAGATTTTTGAGCAAAACATGGTTAAATGGCCAAATACAAGAGTTGAGAATTGGTTTATTTGCAACACTGAGACAATTGTTTTGTCATTCTGTGTGAGTGTGTGTAGATAGATCTATCTATGTTTATGACAGCGGGGCCAGAGAGCAGAAATCTCATTACAGTACGAGTTTGTGGAGGGGAAATTAAATCGCTTTTAAAAGGTCTTGTTATCAAGATGATTTGACAATGACCAACTTCCCCCTAATATTGCCCACCAATATCCTCCCACCCAGCTGTTCCCTCTCTCCCATATGTTCCTCCCTACCACCATCCCAAACCCCCCATTACACCTTCTCAATGATTTGCACCCTCTTTTTTCTTACTCTCTTCTTCTCCCCTCCCTCTCTTTTATTTCCTCCTAGCTGTACATCTCCCTCTGCTCCTCCCGCTTTCCATTTTTTTCCTCTCATAACTTTGCCCTTAATTTAATTTTCTGCACCATTAATACTAAGCTAAGGTCTTATCAGCCTGATTTGCAGTCTTACACTTCTTAGAGAAGAAGCCGAGTCTTACTTTTCATAAATCAAGATGGTGCCCAAGCTGGCTGTTGGGAGGAGAAGTTAATAGATGGTAGCATATGAAAAAAATGGCACTTTTAAGTTTAGTCCAAAGGAGAAGATCCACATGTTCACAAGTCACCAACACAACACTGCCAGGCAAGGTCCTGGGTGAAGTGCAAGTGCAAGTGCAAGATGCAGCAACCATCACACCATAACACTTATCACTCCAGTGTGTCAGTAACAACCTCTCCCAGACAAAAGAACTGTTTCAGCATTGCTGCTTAACTGAGCCTGGATTAATGGAGAAACTCACTGCAGGTAGATTCCACATCCTAAACATAGCATTTACATTGTTTAAAAATGAGGAGTTCATTTTAAATAAAGGCCCAGTTTTATAAGCTGTGCTAACACCTACTGTAGCTATAGTGTTACATGTTAAACAATAAGACGTTTTTCTTTTTAAATCTATACTGAGATTAATATGTTAGATTTGATGAGATTACTTTTAGACAAAGCAGCATGTGCACTTCACAACAGAACCTTGAGTGTATAACCTTGCTTGAAATGCAATGACATGAAATATATACTGTAAAAATATGATGCAAACAAGTAGCTATTATACACTCATATCTGTGTAGCATGTCACCACTTCACTCTAAAGTCAGTTCATATATTTACATGTTAGGGTTAATCACTTTGTCACTTTTGTCTCTAAAAAAAGTGTTTACATTTCATTCAACGTTTTACTTTACTAGAAATGGAAAAGGTTCTCAAATCACTGCCAATTAGAGAAGAGGTCTGTGGTAGAAAGATTTAACATTGCATGATGGCCTTTTTTGAATTGTTTAAAACGCACTATTGGAAGTTAATGCATCAACTGGCTTACACCTTTTGAACAAAAGTGTCCTGAAAATGAAAAGAGCATTCAAAGCAATCTCTACATATATAATTTCTATATAATATTCTATGTACAGCTAGCATAAGGACGGACAGATTCTGAACTTTGTATGTATTTTGCTTCTCATCACAGCCATTGATGGCGAAGTGAGCCAAGGTAAATGGGTCCACACAAATGACTGCAGCACCTGAGTCCTTCTGTCTACTGAAATTTCCTTTGCGTTCACCCAGTTTTTGGTCACTGCCAAACAGGGCCTGTTGAGACCTACAGTAACCCATTAAGGTGGGATCCATATAAACACAAACATGTAGATTTACGACTCCTGTCCTGAGGATTATGCTTCATGCAGGTCTGAACTAAATCTAAGCAGGACATGAATTGGCTGCAACCATTGTCTTTTTTCCTGTGAATTCTAAATGGTTGTGAGATGAGGTTGAATCAGACTTTTTAGAGTAGGTTATTACCCAAAAATAACCAACCAATAGTCAATCAAAAGTATAGACGACTAGCAAAATTCTGTGTCCTAATTCAGGGACTGCATCCTTTGTAGGGTGCATTTGACGACCCATTGTGTTGCAGCTGCGCATCAAAGGCTTTCCCATTTTGAAGGCTCCTTCAAATGTGGCCGTGTAGTGCATCCTACCTTTATCTTGCTAAAAGGGTCCATCCGGTGCATCCTCCATGGCCCAATAATAACTGTATTTGTGTTTGAAGTAATAGGTTAAGTTATATGATGCTGGTTATGTAAGCTAGTTGCGTAAAAAGCTGTCGTTGCTAGGTGACAGGAGTTTCATCAGTAATGAAAGGGTTCGGCGGGAGCAGCTGGTGGCACAAACAGGAAACCCTCTGTATACCAGACAGTCTACAGAGTATTTTCTTCCTAGCTTGGGTAGACTGCCCAGGCTGTGTCTTTCAAAGGAACCCTGAATTAAGACACAGCTACAGTGTATCTGAGTAGACTGAGGTTTGTTAAATGAGCTGTTGCTGCTGGCTGGAGCGACGTTCTGCTGCTGCTCTGTGGCGCTGCATTGTTGAAGTTTTGTTGCGAGCGTGGCAGAGTATCTGGCCCACAGTGACATTGTTGCACATTCATGTGTTTTGCCTCCGAGGCATCAGAGTTTGTGAAAGAGATGCGGGAATTGAGTTTACACATCATCAGCAATAAGTGATGAATCAAACTCTGTGACACAATTATATATTTATACATACAATGCTGAATAATGAATGAACTCCGGGGATTTTATGTAAGACAGTTGTGATTTTCCATCCAAAATCGACGAACTGAAATACTTTTTTCAATAAAAAGAGTGCACAAGGCTTAGGAGACGCTCGAGAAGAGGTGCTGCAGGGATTTGATCCCAGGCCAACCGGCTACATGTGGCTCCAGAGATAGCTGTCTCAACCTCGTGTTTTGTTTCATTCCAGCACTGAATCATTTCTCACTTTCTGTAACAGATGCCCCAATGCAGTTAAGAACCGAACCGAAAAATGAATATTATTTTTTCAGCCGTGTAATTGGATAAGTACAGACAACAGTAAACCTGCCGGCATATTCTTGCTCTGATGTTTAGACCCAGTTGTAATTTCTACTGTTTGATTTCCCTCGTGTTTGTTATGGCTCCCCTTCTGGAATCTATTATGGCCGCTCCGATCACCAATTACATTCATGCACACACACAAAAACTCACATACAGTGGTGCAATGTTTCCTCTATAGATTTCATCTCTCACACTTCATCTTCCATTTACCTCCTGTAGTGTTCACACCCGCCCCCCTTTTGTCCCTTCATCCCTCCCATAGCCTGGACATAATTGACATGCATATTAAATAAAACAGCACCGCTCAAAAAGCAGGCTGTCTTCGACACTTGCGCTGGGTTTGGATGCACGTGTTCTGACACCTTCAAGGTCCTATTAATCAGTCAGATGCAATTTGTGCAAGAGGGATGAGTGCAGTGTGTGCGTGGGACTGTGATGTGCTGTCGCTGTTTAACAAGATTCATTTATAATGTTTACTGAGGTGTATTTACACAGCAGCTAAGTTGTGGGGTGTTCCTCATATCGTTTTATTGGCAGAATTGACCAGGTGTTGGGCTTAATTAACTCTTAAGTTAGCTGTTCATTTCCATGCGTACAGTGTTTTAGAGGAGTTAAGCAGAAATGAACATGCCATCTGTGAGGGAGGTGTTTACCCATAAAAAAAAAAAGACATGAGGTCCTTTTTTCCTGTCTCTTCTCTATTACACAGTCCAGCCCAGACAACAAATAGGTCCTCAGCTGAGTCTGACAGCTCAGCAGCGAGCCAGGTGTTGTTTCCCCCCCCTTTTCTTGTCTGGAGAACATTTGCTGAGTATGTGAGCTGTCTCAGAACATGCTTAACCCTCACACAGGTCCACACCATAGACTGTGTAAAACATGGATGTAGTCCAAGTAACATCACCCATTGGTATCTGATGAGATGTTTTAGGAGAGCTGAGCCTCAGTTACAACACACCTAGCAGTCATGCACATGTATGCCCCTTATTATGCTTAACCTTTGCCTTAATTTAATCTAAACAGATTAGTTCAAACTAAAATCGTTCCTGTACAGTGTGTACTAATGAAGAAATATTCGGATCAAAATATTTTTTAATAATTTTTTTTCCAGGCTCTTAACATTTCTGCTGTCAATTGGGGTCTTTCAGAGATCGCCTCAGGTGGACACTTGAAGAACTGCAGTTTTTTGCCTTTCCACATTGTCTTGATTCCTCAACAGCGGAGGATGGATATGTATAATCAGTGCAGCTTCAGTTCTACACAGCAAAAACTCATATCTTACCAAATGTATTTGTCTTATTTTAGCCACAAATATTTCAATACACTTCCACCTGACAAGTCCAGAAAATTTGATCAATATTTTATTTCAAGAAACTCAACAAGTACATTTTGCTCTATTGTCAGTTTGTTTTACTCTTTACAATGATGTTTATCTGGTCAGGTGAATGTGGTTTATTTTGAGTGTAACAAGATATTTTTTACTAGAAATTAGACAATTACACTGGCTAAGATAAGACTTTTTGTGGTGGATCTTTGCTGCTTATTACCTTTGTAATATACTTGTATGTAAAGTTACAGACCTTGGTTAAAGACCTTAACTTATAAACGTATCAGTTTCTTTTAATAGTCAATGTTTTACGTACACAGGACCTTCACCGTTCATTATAAGATCCTAATTGATACATAGAGAGATTTCTGTCTATGTCATTGTCCCTTTCATTAGTTTAAAATGGGCCAGTGCAATTTGGAATGAGGTGATGTCATATTCCCCTGTCAGCCAATCAGTATTAGCTTCCTTTTAGAAATAATTCTGATGACTGTCCTTCATCAATAAAAAGGGATCAAACATATAAATAATACAAGTCTCATAAACTGTATCATCAATTATTTATTTTTTAAACTATCATATTTGCTGATACACAAATATATTTAAGAGGCATGAAGGAATGAATGAATGAATACGCCATTTCTATACATTTCTCTCCCCATGTTCTGGGTAGGGTCATGGTGTCGACAGAAGTGAGCCGCCGAGAGATGATATCCCTCCAGTGAGTGCTCTATCTGCCCAAAGGTTTCCTCCCAAATGGTCGGATGTCCAAAGGGAGACGACAGGAGACGGCATTACTATGTGCCTCCTCCACCTTTTAGGTCCTTGAAATGAACAGCAGCTCAATACAGATTCTTATTCATGGCATGCATCACTGTGGGACTGTGCTGTTGCATCTCTGCACAGATCTCAGCCACTAAATAATGTTAGGATTCTTATAAACTAGAAATCTGCCTTATGGACAACATTAAAATAATTGACTCCAGGATGTGGACTTGGAACTTGTGATTGGGACCATTTACTACTGGGAGCAAGTAATATTTAATAAATATATCAAAGTATTTTAGTAACCAGTAGTTTCCCTTTTAACATATTTTCACCATGACTTCACCGAGGTATAGGGGAATGATTGAAAAAAAAGATTTACCTTGAGAACACACATCTCAGTTCATGAGTAGAGCTGCTCAGTGGCCAATAGTGCAACGCTGTGTTCACACTGCACAGCTTGTAGGTGTAAATACACTCTGCAAACTCTGAGCATGAGACAGGCACAGGAGTCTGCTGAGAACCCTTCTCATTTAATAAAGATTAAACAGTGTTGGTAGATTCTGCTGCTCCATGCAGATTAAGGAAATGAAATCCATTAAAGAATACCTGTGAGGAAATTCTGCCATTTGCAGTTAGTGCAAGAAAACACTATAATACACAACTGTATTCTGGATTTAAGAGTTCCTTTGAAGTATTATTTAATGGAGTAGTTTTCAAACAGTAGTGGGTAATCTAGACCATTTGGAAAAGAAAATAGATGGACAAATAAAAGAAAAACACAATATGATGCTGCATGCATAACTTCAACTACAGGAACTAAAGCTGCTAAACTTGATTTAATATTTTTACGTCACCATAGATTGGGTTAAAACGTCTGAAAGGAGACGTGAAAAAGTGAATAATCCATGCTTTTAAGATGAAGAATGCAGGAATATGAGCTGTTAGATGTGTGATCTATTGAGCCACACTGGGTCCTCCACATCCCATTTTTTAAACAAATCTGAATTTCATGGACTCTGTTCCTCAGTTATCAAAGGTCATTTTGTGCCAGTGCTTTGGCACCTAGCTACCATTTCAGCTAATTAGCTGAACATAATTGTATCCAGCGAGTTTGTTAAATTCATAAAGCTGTCGGAAAACTGTCGGCATGCCTGTCGCTGAGGAGTGATCGAGCAGATGGAGGTGCAGACAGAATGATGGAGAGAGGGAGTGAGGTCGAAAACAAAGGGGAGACGAGAAACGGACAAGGTGGAGGGGAGACGGGGGGCGGGGGGGGGGGGGGGGGGGGGGTGTGTGAGGGGGGAGGTGGTGATGACATAGACTGATTGGAGGACAGGGAGAGACACATAAAGATGGAGGGAGAGAAGCAGCAAACCTTTTGTCTGGCTGCAGACAAGGGGACAGCACCGTAAAGATGATGGAGGAGAGGAAGGGACAAAATAGAGTAGAGGGAAAGAGAGAGAGGCCAACCCTCACATGACACACAAAAAAACCCACACATTTCCACAAACTCATTCAACATTCAGCACAGATGGTTGCAGAAGCCTTTACTGCTCACTGATAACACATAAACACACATACAAACTCTCATTATAACCACAGTATATCACATGCCCCTATTAAATATAATTATGCACTAAATAATACAGTCGAAGCTTCTGGTTTGAAAGTTTAATTGTTTGTAAAAATGTCTATTTCGTACACAGTGGATATATTTGGTGAAGTACATGCAGAGCTCTGCTATGGCTGGGTCAGTAAATTCTTATAAGCACCTCTTTTCATGAATAATAACAGTTTAACTTCTTAATGCAGTGAGCTACTCTTCAATTACCTCATTGCAGAGCTTTTACTGCTTGTTCTGTGTGTGTGTGTGTGTGTTGATGTACTCTGTTTAATTGAATGCCTGCTAGCTGTTTAGACAATGCTTATTCAAAAGCTAATGAGCATTTGAGTTTAGAGAGCCATAACTCTCTCTGTGAAGTCCGATGGTTTTACAAACTTACTCACATATCTAGGGAGATCTCATTTAATTTAACATTGGCTTAGTAACTGAAATGAGCTTGTTAGCCATTTACCAGAATGAACAACAAAAGTGTGAGCTTGAGCTGATTGTTTTCAATGTTACATGTGCTAGTTTTTGGTAGCAGTAGTGAGAGTTAACTTGTGTTCAGCTAATTTACATGTTTTTTAACTGGCTGTCAACTCACGCCATGTCCATAATGATATATTTAAAAATATATATATGCACAACAATTTCTTCAACAGCATTTTTGTGCAAATATCAGGTAACTGTTACAAAACCATTGGCCACCTATTGGCCACCTATTCACAGGAGATGTAAACTCTTCTTCATTTGTGTTGCAATGTTCAACCTTCTCTGTAACGTTTAAATATTGTAAGGTCCAACATGGTGGTTTGAACAATATAATGTTTCTGAAATGTTTTTTTTATGTAAGGATGAAAACAGTAAAGCAGTATCTTTATAGGTCATATATAATGTAAAAGGAGACAGAAAAGACAAAGTGTATTGCCAGTCTCTCTTCCTCCTCCCCTATATCACCTCACAGACATGTGATCAAGAGATCTGATTGGTCATTAGTCAAACATAATGTGCTTCTGAGAAGGTTAGGTGTTCAGCATAAGTTACCATGGTGATCTACCGCAGTAAGAACTGAACCACATTTGTAGTATTGTCAAGTTACCTTGATAATCACAAATCCTGCTTCATCGTATGACAACCAAATCTATCCTACATCGTTACCTTAACCCAAGTACCAGTTATCTTGAATACAATCTTTGTCCCTTAATCATTTCCGAAATTAAAACATAAAATAATCAGTGTTTCCTTGCCAGCCTATCCTGCTAGACTTTATATCATACAAGCCTTATATCAGCCAACATCTTCCTAGTCTGATATTGATTCAGAAGTGATGGCAATAGGATTCTGTTGGTTGGTTGCTCCACAACTTTGGTTCCGATTTCAGTAAAGATTTATAGGACATATGTTATGAACATTTAAACAGATTTTCAGTCCTTTGTTTCCCTCATTTGCTACCATGAGGTTACTATTTTTGGTCTTGTGTGAAATAATAAGGCAGGAGTACATTTACCTCAATTTTCTCCCTGGAGTGTAAAATCAAATAATTTTGGTTAATGGATGTTTATTACATATTGCAATCTGCCCTCATGAGGTCACAGTTTCAATTAGCCCAGCATGTGTCCAAATACAAGCACAGAGGACTTAACGCTAAAATGAGATAGGAAGCACTTAATACTTTACCTGCTTATCAATACTGGTAAGCCATCATCGTGAGTACTTTTCCATATTGATATTAGCCTTCCTCAAAGCACCAATATGCCTAAATACAGATTCAGACTGCTGCCATCATGGCTGTACACTTTTTTTTTTACCTTGCTAGAGAGACAAGACTGTGGATAGAGTCTGGAAATGTGGAGAGAGAGATTGGGGAGAGAGAGATTGGGGAATGAAGTGCTGGAAATGAACCACAGTTTGGATTCAAACCCTGGTCACCCGCTTCAAGGATGACAGCCTTTGTACAAGGGGCATGCAAACTCACCACTCGGCCACCAGCGCTCCGACAAACAGAATCTATATCTATATCAGTATATGAGTACCTAACAATCACTCAGCATGGTCTCCAGTGGACATCCATTATAACACCAGCTGGAGCTGGATTTAAGACTCTGAGCAAATGTTACTCCCCATAAAGACTAAGTGCCAATTAAGCCATTAAAATAAGTAATAAATAATTAGTCTGGTTAAGTGAGGGACGAGGAGAGCAGTGATTGGTCAAGTTGAGCAGAGAGACTCATCAGACCAGGGGCTGGGGGAAGGGGCAGGGGAAGGCGAGATAAATCCTGTTAAGGTGGTATTAATGTTCTTAAGCATACATATAGCAGCTTTGCATGTGTGTATAAACTGTGTGTGTGTGTGTGTGTGTGTGTATGTGTGAAGAAGTCAGCAGTGCTATAGGCTCATTAGGCTACAGGGGAGAATAACCAAAAGGATTAGACAGACATGGATTATTCACGCATGAAATACTCAAACAAAGGAGGTGGAGAGAGAGAGAGAGAAACAAGAAGACAGGCTGAATATTGAGGAGAAGTTGAGAATATAAATATGTATGTTTAGGAATATGTGCGTCAAAGAGATGAAAATAGGAAATGGCAGGGAGACGGACTGAAATGAGAGAGCGAGAGAGAGTGGACGATGAGAAGGACCGGCAGAAAATAGGGGGTCTGAGATTTAGGATGGGGCTAGAGATTGAGAAGTCTGCCGACTGTGACTGAATGAGGGAGTAGAGATGGAGAGAAGTGGAAAGGTAAGGGGAAGGGTGACAGATCAGGAGATGAGGTAGGAGATTAAAGCAAAGCAGCATGGGTTAGAAAATCACGAATGAGAAAGAAATGAAATGAGAAATGGGTGAAGGTACAAATAAAGGGGTAGAGAAGGAAATAATAGAGTTGAATGTTAGAGATTGAATAATGTTTCATTCAGTACACGAATGCACCATCAATTGTTGTTGCCCGTTGTCGTGCAGATTTTCAATTCAAGAAAGGTGAGTTCGCACTGGATTCTTCTTGTTTTCCTCTATCTTTTTAGAAAGCATAAAAACATCTGTAGAACAGGGCAATTGTTTATGAAAGTATTTACTTGCAAATAAATCAAAGTAAGAACTATTAGTTTTGTTATTTATATGTTTCAAAGATTTTGGATGGGATTCATTTAATTGCTTCGACTATAGTAGGAGATCTTAAAAGACCTGCATTTGAGGCGAGCAGTAAAGAGTATTATGCATCAAAACTTGGCTCAACATGAACTTCATCAATCCACCCACCTGTTTGTTGTGAATGTCACTGGTTCACCCTGACTTTATGCAGCCTTTTTACAGGCGGCTGGTGGGAAATAGTCTGCATAAAGGCAGGATGAACAGATTTTGCTGCTTGATTACACACATGCAGCCGGCCAAAGATATGTGTAGAAAGTTTCAAGAGTGCAGTGCATAGGTTAAAGGGGTGAAAGTGTCCTTGAGTAAAGACTTGAGCTTGAATTCTTTCCAAAATGCCTACGGCAGCATGTTTGTGTACATTTGCAGTCCGTTGACTACACAATAAGGTTGATTTGCATCACAGAATCACAAAAGTATTAAACACACAATTGTCCAACATTAATGTTTCAGAACTGGTTCTTCATCAAACTGCAGTTCCTCAAGTGTCCACTTGAGGCTGGCTGGAAAGACAAGGAATCTCCACTAAGTCTAGTATTAAAATGCCAGTTTTTACAGCATGGTTCAAAAAATGACAGTGGTCTGAATAGCTTATTTCTTTATTTTTTCAGTCCTCATCTGCTTTTTTTCAAGTCTAAGAATTGTTCAGATATTTGCATTGTTGGGGGATGTGGCTGTTTGCTGGTAGGAGTAAGGCTTGCCTCAGCTCCATCTCTTTGCCTTTTTGTAAATTGACCAAAACTAAGGTAGTCAGCATTTCCAATATGGTGACAGCCATCATTGGGCTTCATAATGCGTTTTCATAATGTGTATACTTGTTTATACTGATTGGCTAACACATACCCTTGACTTATCTGTAAAAACATGAAAGTGACTGAGATCCAAGTTTGTCCGACAGCGTTTTTTTTTTTTTTTATCAGACATGACCCAACAAACTATTCTCACACGCCCTCCAACCCCCAAAACCTGTTGGCTTCAGTTTTCCGCCACCATCGCGTGGCGGTGTTGCCCCCCTGGGACGAGGGAGCAGAAGAGCGGGAATAACGCTGTCACACCATGATGCTAGTCCACCCAGCTGTGACAAGACTGAGATAAGTGAGGGAGGGGCAGAGAGAAAGAGATATGATGATATGATGAGGGAAGAAGTAATGCAGGGGAATGAGACAGAGGAAGGGCGTTAGAGTGATGAAGTGCAGAAAAGGGAGGAATAAAGATGCAAAGAATTAGGGGGCAAAAAGATGACAGGGGAGAGAACAATGCAAGAAGACTAGATATGGATGATCTAATGCTGGAGAAGTGTTCTGTTGATTGACAGAAGAAAATGGAGAACAGGTGAATAAGGCATTTGGGCAATGGTGGTTTGAATAAACAAATGGGAATGACATAACAGGATGATTTGTGAGGATGGAAAACTGCAAGACACACACATTCACATTAACTGTGCAATGACGTGGACAAATATTTGAAGAGAACAGCCTGGGTTTTCTTCATGCTATGTCTGTCACCCAATGGAGCGGTCTGGCAGAGGGACATAAGCCTTTATCACAGAATGGAAGAGAACACTGAGACAGCATTTGCAGGAGTATGTGCAATGGTCTCGTGCAAATATGGGATTGAGGATGCCATTTTACAGAGCTCAATGTGTGTGTGTGTGTGTGTGTGTGTGTGTGTGTGTGTGTGTGTGTGTGTGTGTGTGTGAACTGTATATGGACATTAGAAAGTTTTCAGAGGGTGTCAGCTAATCTGTTTATGCAGGCAGTGCTCATCTTGCTCTGAAACCCACAAATAAATATTTAAGTCCGTCTCGCTGCAGCTTCGCTTGAATTGTATCAAAGTAGCACTTTTTAAAACAGGGATTTTGTCACTCAAACTTCATGCAGAGTATGTGATGTTTTCATTATGTTAATGTGTCTGTTGCTGTATTTTGACTTTGGTTTTGTGTGCGCACCGTTCTGCAGTTGTGGGTCTGTGCTTCAGAATGTGTTGATACTGTCTGTTCATGGTTGTATGTAAGTGTGAGCACAGTCTTGGTTGTCTGAACATGTGTGCATGTGTTTCTTGTTCTGTCTTTTTGACACCTGTAAAATGAGGACTTCAGAAAAAGTAAGAATGGATCTATTCTCATCAGAGTTTAAAGGTTAAAAGGAAAAAGGGTACAAGGTTAGAGTGAGTTTTCGGTTTCAGGGTTGGGGTTGTGTGTATTAACATTTTTCTAGATAAATACTCCTAGGAATTAAATATGTTACAGTTCAAACATTTCCGTTGGTGTTGTCACTTAAATTGAAAAATCCCACAAGAAAAGTTAAAGTCAACTGTAGGAGGATTTAAAAGAAACTGCTTTGTTTGCACTCCAAAAAAGCCAACAAGAGAAGCAACAGAGAACTAAAAAGTAGTTAAAAAATAACATTGTTTTTTTGTGTGATGTATTACAAAACCACATTGAGTGAATGAAACAAATGAAGACAAGTTTCCTTTGCTTGCTTTTCTCTTTATTTCTTGTTATTTGTGGTCTAGTCTAGCAGTCGTTATCCCTTCTACTGGAATTTTCACCAGGGATAACTAGGGCTTTGCTCAGACTGCAATCTTGAGGTTCAAGTTTGACCAGTCAGTGATGGGCAGCTTTTCAGACATCGCCATGGTTACCCTCCCTTCATAGTGTACTGACTGTCTGAGTATGGTAGCAACCAGGTCTGTTCATTTGTGGATGATATGTGAGACAGAACAGTTTGACCGCTTATGGTCATGTGCTGTTTCTGTGACATGATGTGTCTTTCTCCAGAACCTCTGGGTTGGGACAAACGGGGGGGAGACTTGGTGGTGGTGATGTTTTATTGGAGGTGTGCATGTATTTGTGTGCACACCTTTATCATGTCACACACTCCAGTGAGATCCTGTGTAACACATTTTCTATTGTCACTGCATACAACCACAGCCTCTCCTCACTTCTTCTTCCTTTGCAGCTCCATGAAACACTTCTTCATACTGTACATGGTATATTATGCTGTGTATATGCTTATTCATCTGGGAATATAAGTTGAACATTTTAAATTAAAATTAAATGCAGTGAAATGCACATTGTTTTTTTTAGGTTGTTGCTGAAAAGTATCTTAACGTCGTCTTGTTTTGGGTCATCGGTAGCTTAGCAGATAGCGTGTGCGCCCAGTGTACGGAGGCATAGTCCTCCAAGCAGACAGACCGGGACAAAGCCAAAGAATTTAATTTAAAAATTAAAATTTCTGCACTTGCAAGCAAGCAGCCCTAACGCAAAGCTGCTTTAGGCGTGAGTACAGGGTGAAAAGTGTTTAATGCCAAGAGTAGAAGAAGCAGCATGCATGGCAATGTGTGTTTTGGTGAGAAAAGGAGCAGAACGATTCCAAGGGGCAGGGCTGCACTTTTAATTCATGTTTTTGCCTGAATTTAATCCGCAGCTCTATCAGTTATAAACAAGCTCTGGATACGCGAAGCATGCTAATGTTGGGTAAAAATGAGACAAACAATAGACTGAAAAATAAAAGGCCTTATGCAAATGAATGTGCTGTTTTCTTACATTGTGTTGCAAAGTTTGTTTTGCCAGACTTTTGCCCGTGTGGTCACATTCAATCTCCTGCAGTGAGTTAATATCTGTACATCTTTTGTGGATACGAGCCTTTAATACAGAGGAAGTTCTGGCTTTGCTGTTGCTGTTAACATGAAAGTGTCTGACAAATTACTTCTCAAAACATAAGCACAAATTGCCTGAACAAAAAACAAGGATCTTAGATGGAAATAGTATTTTTAAAATCAGATTTTGATTCAGGGTTACCTATGTAATGTGTGTCTCTTTGTGTGTCTCTTTGTTCATATCCTGAACATGAAATAATCTCATATTTGATGAGTTCCCTCTTGTCTTTGCCTTAAAGAAAAACGTCCCCATTATTATCATTCTGTAACTCATGTTGTTTCCATGTATTGGACATAGCATATAATGTGTAAATATACCAATACACAGGAATTTAAGTTTAAATATGATGTATGATCTTCTGAATGTTTTTCCTGATGTATTGATTTACCATTTGTTGATACAAACCTCCTATGGGGTCATAATGGGATATGTCTTCACCAGTCCACATCAAACATAAAGCAAAGCATACACACACAAACACACATCTATACGCACACTGACACATGACCCTGAAAGATGAAAAGCCAGTAGCACCCAGAGGGGATTCTTTGATCCCTGTGAAAACCCCCAGGAGCTGATGTGGAATCATTTCCACACCATGTTGTCCTGACCACACCAATTAGGAAGGAAATTGAAAAATTGACCTATCACTGTGAGGATGGGTGATTTTGATGTTTCTGACTTGGACAATTAACCTCAGGGAGCGCCCATGGGAGATGAAAGAAAAACCCTGAGACACACCGCACGCTCAGGCACAGAATGTGCAGAATGTGGACTCACATACAAAATATGTACACATTTACTACTGTAGGTATGTGTTTTTCAGGCTAGGGCTGTCAGCCATAATGCTTGAATAGACAATGGTCTGAAATGAATGCATACATTTTTTCCTAATCTCATTAATCCCAACATATTTAGTCCCTTAAACCACAGCAGTGTCTACCCGGAGTCATCGTGATGGAAAAGAAAGACACCACTACGCCTTTAATGGCTTTACCTCAAGTTCATTATTTTATTTCAAAACAAAAGCAGATTTGTATCCAAGCAGGAAGTAAAGTACCTTAGCTTTAGACAATAGAAAAAAAAAAATCAAACATGAGATTAAAATGCAATTAATCACAGTTAACAATTAAGACAATCATTATGATTTACCTATCTAAATTAAGTGATTAATCGTGATTCAGAAAACACATTGTTTGTCAGCTGTACTTTTTTATCTCTTTAACACTCACACACGTGTCCAGATGCAGATTGGAGTTTAGTCTTTCCACAAACCAAGCCATGAAAGGGAAAATCAAAAAAGAAAGTGTTTGGGAATGGATGTGATTGGTCAACAAGTTCTCAGGATGATCAGTAATTCTCTGCTTAAAAACATGAAAACATGAATACAGGGGCGCCCGTCTGCTTATCCAGGACTCAAAACAAAGTTGTTGTTGTTTTTTTTTAAGTTATTATCAAGTAAGACTTAGAGAAAAAGTTGTGTAAGCTAAAAAATCTAATTTCTTGTTGGTCTGTCCATATAAAGCCTTTCTAAGTTTTTTACATGCAATTTTAACACAATCTTTACAAAATAGAATGGTTGTAAAAAGGTATGTGACTTATGTATGCTATGTTACTTACACTATAACATGTTATAACATATTTAATGTAGCTTAAAGATAAAACGACTTTGTGCCAAATTTCACTTGTACAAGCTGCAGTTTTTTAAGAGATAGAAGTGAGAAAATACTGACTACTTTCCATACTACGATCAACCCTGGTCTTCTTTATTCAGTGTCGGGAAATTCCAGCTTGATGAGCAAAATATTCATGTTAATGAATGCAGAACACAAAGAATCAAGAGCGAGCAAGCATGCACAATAGCAAGCACCTTGAACTTGCTGACATAAATGGAATGCAGGCGTTCTAATGTTAGATTTGTGCTTTTTTTTTGCCGTAAAGTCAACAGTGTTAACTCTGCAGTGAAAGAACAGTAGACCAAACTTTAGCTGCTAGCTTTCTGAAAATAGGAAGACCTGTCTGTGTGCAAATGTTATTAGTAGGTTAAGTGGATAGTCTGTTCAAGCATATCTCCAAAGCCAACGTTCTCCTCCTCTCCCCTCTCCTCCTCATCTTGTTGGAACTGGTTTATGTTCTCCTGCTACTCCTCCTAACATCTCCAGCGTATTCCGTTTACTGTTCTAATAGAGCGTCTCATCTGCAATAAGCCAGAGTCCTTCTGATTATGATAGTTTCGTAATTAGCTGATTAGCGATGGAGAGAGCTTGTTAAGGATGCTAGCCAGACTAGAGTCACTTGATTAGATCATTACAATCATGTGAGTGTTTGAATGCTGATACAACTCACAATGCCACTATGGGAATAGCTACATAACTAGATGCTGTGCTGCTCGGAGATTGTGGCTTCCTGACATTTTGTAATACCCTATGAGAGCTTATACATATGTTAGTTTTCTTGTGTGATAAACTAGTTTCCATATTAACAAGCTGTTTATTTTGGTAAATGTTTTGGCTATTTAAAGCAACAAAAAAGTCAGGGTTTGAAGATGATTCTGTCCAAAATGATTCTGATATTTATGGATATCAGGTAAATTAATTTGACCTGTATTTGCATCCACAGTTACTCGCTATTTAATCCTATGAGTTTTGGCACTGACATTCTCAAAAATGAAAAAATCATATCACTGTTCATATCAGTAATACAATCTTACTGCAGCTATTTCCAGTTGTGCTGTAGTGCTAAAGTCGAGGTGGATCTGTTTTAAAGTTTGAAGAAGAAACTGAGATATTGCCAGTCGAAATCACAATAACTTTATGTGAGTGTTAATGTTCTGTTCACTGTATTGGGAAGTTTAAAATACACAGTACAGCAACCTGTAAGGTTCATACATTTTACTTGGGGCTTTCTTACTGTGTAGCAATGATAGTTTTATTTAGCTGTACAGGGAATTTGCTCAATGCTTTTAGGGTTATTTTGTAATCATTCATAATCAGAAACATATAATGATTAATACCCAGAAAATTAGCAGAAGGTTTTCTCTAAATAAGCTTTTAGACCCATTCAGTGTGCACTTTATTTTCAGCCTTGTACATTACACATTAAGACCCACTCTCCATATCCTTCCCTGTAGCTAAAATAAATGCTGTTAAAATATATAAAATACACTTTAAATGTACATTTTTGAATCCCCAGTGTTAAAAAAACATGTTAAACTCAGCATGGCTGCGGATATAGCGGCTCTGAAGCATTAAAAAGTAAAATGTGTGAGTAAGAGAAGAACCCCGCAGACACACACCAGCTAAAACCTGTACGACAAGAACCCCCGAAGCAGCAAAGAGGCCGCCCTCCCATCAGTGTGTGCGTTCGTGAGAGCTGAAATCTGAGTAATACTGTTCCTGCTGCTTTGTTCTGAGCTCCAAACCATCACTCATCTGCTGTATGCAAGTCACAGCCATCCAGTTATTTTTCATCAGGAGACAAAAGGAGCTATTTCCTTGAATCAAAGCCTCCCACTCTGAATTCATAATGATGGATTATGGCATCAGATTGATGAGGGAGGCTGTCTGAAGGGTATTTAGAAGCATTTCAAAACTAAATGGGATCCTGTGAGCAGCTAAGGGTGTTTGGATTTTGGAACAGACAGTTTATAGCCCACTGAAGACTTCACGAAAAAGCCTGTTCGCCCAGATGCATTTTGGCATCTCTTTCTATCTCTATTGATGTGAAACAGACGTGACAAACTAAACTGCTCAACTGCAAATGCTAACAATTAGATGCTTTCATGACATACTCATTTCCACCTGGTTTCAAAAAGATCCACCTACCGTGTGTGTGCGTTGGGACAAATAAAGCTAAAATACAAGCAGATATGAGAAAAGAAACAGCTGGATTAAATGATTCCTTACTTATCCTAGAAGACACAGCGGAGCCTGTCTCTGTTGGCTGCGGCCCGATATAAGAGGTGTCATGAGGGTTATCAACCAGAAATCGGAGCGAGACAGAGAGAGAGAACTTTATACATTTTCTGAGTTTTGCAATATAAGCAGAGAACCACTAAAATCTGTTTTGGATTTGAGAGACATTTTCCACTATGGTGCAATGTAAAACTGATGTTAGCAAACACTAACACAAACGCAGCTAACAAGCTAACAGCTACGTGTGAGCAAAGCAGGCCAAGCTAGTGAGTAGCTGCGATCTGTGTGTGGTGAAGAAACTGATCAACCCTCTGTATACTGTTTTTATATTACCAGACCAACCAATCAAACTTTGAGTATTTAAATGGCATGATTATAAAAATGAAAATAAAATACTTGTCTGAAATGTTTGACTTTTGAGAAGAAGCATTATTATTAATGTTATTATTAGCCTGTTTCTAGTATTCAGGATGTCATTTGAGCATTCTCTTGTCATAACATTAACTATTGAAAGGGACCTAGCTTGTTGTCATTGTCATGCCTGTTTTAGAAAAAATCGAAACTATTTGCACTTCATGTTTCAAGTTATTTTAAGACACTTCCAGATAATATAGTGTGCATTAGATGTATCTCATGGATAAAAGGTTTTCATAGGTTTAAGCTGCGTTGAGCAAAGACTGACGCAAAGAGGAGTATTTCTTATCGTCATCTGCTGCAATCAAAAACATCGGCAGTATTATCTTAAAGTACTTGATGGGAAATTCATTTTGACCTTTAATCTCAGTTTGTTAAAGAGAGGTCGATCTATGATTTAACTTGTGAGAATGAATATAGTCCATCACCGTTTGTAGCTCTGGTGGTATGGTGGATGGTGTATCTCTGATTGTTATTTTTTATATTTCCCAGATTTTTTTTTTAACACAAGGGCTAGGTAGTTCAAAAGTAATTAACAAGATTATAACTAGCAAATAGGTGATATGATCCCAAATATTCATGAATTTCCTGAAGCCATGAAAACAGAACTGATAAGCTCTTTCTTATGTACATCTTGTTTGGACACTCAGGTCAAGTCTGGCTGACAAAAAAATCAAAAACCCAGTCAGCTCCTCACACCTGATGGTACACCTTCCTCGCCAATCATCATCTCTTTGATCCACCTCTCTTTGTTTTTTGCCTTCAGCTCTTCACGTCCCACTCTCCCCTCCGCCCTCCCCCATCTCTTTATCACACCGTTTCTCTCTCATTGCTTTGTTTTCCATCCCTCGTTCTCAGGTTTTCCATCTCTGGCAGGCTTTATCAATTTTTAATATGGCTGCTACTATTGGACGTGTCATCAGGCTGGCAGTAGCCACAGTGTTTGGCAGTGTGATTAAGCCTCTTGGTTTTTGCACAAGTTAAGGCTTTGGTTCTGCTTCTCGCGGAGACCCTTAGCTGGGACCTGAAAGCTATGCATCCAAGGAAGTCGTGACACAGAGGAAAGTGATTTTAAGGCTCTGGTGATTCTGATGAGACAGTTTTTACTTTTCCTTGTGAAAAAAAGCTTGTTGCTAAGCAGTTAAGTCCCTCTGCTCCCTGGCTGAATTTTTCTTGTGACATTAGGTTCTTGAATATCAAATCAAACTAAAAAAGGACCATCAAGACACACAGGACTGATTTTATAGGACAAATGGGGCATAACTTAGCTTTTTGAGAGGAAATATTGTAGTGATACAAGAAGTGTTCTCATCGTTTAGGTATTAACAGCAAAATAATCTCTATTCTAAATTGTTCTCAAGTCAAAGTATGTAATAGAGAAAGTACCTAACTATAGATACTGCACATATAGTCATTGCCCTTTAAGGTGATTGTATATTGTTGATTCATTTAAAAGCTTTGTGGTCAAGTCAGTCCTAAGTCTGAGTACACTGGTAGATTAAGTCAAAACAATATGTTTCTAGCACAAGCAGGGTAAGTGTCGTGGGGATTGAAGAAAAGTATTCATTTCCAAAATCGACGTAAAGGTGTCTGTGTAGATGATCAGTCATCCAGGTCATGGTCAATTCAAAGCATGACCCAAAGGTAAATGAACTTGGTTGAAGATCTTCAGCCAAGTCCAGTTACCTTTGGGTCCTACATTTTGGCCAGGTCTTCCTTGAAATAGAGATCTCCGATTTCAATGGGACTAGCCTGGATATATAAAGGTTTAAACACTAAATTAACAAATACTACTAAATTCTACTCCAAGGGTCTATCATTTATCCAAGAAAATTAATATTAAGTTTCGTCCTGAGTTTATGTGCTCTATCATAAACATCTGGGTCACTGCGAAAATTTAATTGGATGGTACCATTTTTCAGATACTGTGAACTAAACAAATGAAATTCCATTCACATCCATTGCATTTAAACCCCAAAACCCCATTGCAGGTCAACGGGAAAATATCACTTTTCAGGAGATTTGTGAGTAAAGCTAATGCAAACTTGATTTTATGATATTGCCATGCAGTTCTTACACTTACAAGAATTCTTGTCAATTCCTTTTTTATTTTTAGTCCAAGTGGCACTTGCAGTTCTGAGTTTATACCTTTTCCCGGACAAATACTTTTATGCACTCGATGGTGGCCTCCACAAAATGTTATTGTTGTCCTGTTAAACTGTTAGGTTTGTTGCTGCTCTCCTCCTCCTGAGCAATACATTGAATCTTTTACAACCGGGAGTAAAAAAAGGTCCAAAGATACTACCACAAGCTCATCCATCTCAAACAAATCCATCTCCTGTGTATGATGCTCTTTCCTCCTCACAGTCAGCAATAAAGTTTAGGTCAGTGGCTGCTGATTGAGTTTGCCGGTTGCTTTATTGAGTATTGGGAAAACTGACTAAGAGCAGGGAGAGGTGTTTCATGAATTTACCACTTTAAAAGATTTAACATGACTTCATACATTTGAAAGTTCTTAAAATATATTTAAGAAATACATTTTGCAGGCCATACTCAAGTCAAGCAAGTCCAATACGAGAAATCCAAACATATGCACAGTACAATGTACAAACACCTCTGCTATTGGCTTTTCCATCATGAGCATTAATAGGAAGCCTTTGTATAATTCAGAATATGTTTGCATTGGTAACCATATAGTTGAAGTTCTTTGCAGAAACATGTAATGACAGCTAAAGACATCTGGGAGCTGTTAGCGTTGAGACCTGAGGAAGATCTTGTAGATCGAAAAATTGCCCTGTTTTAAAAAAAGTTGCCCATTGGGAGCTATAAAGTGTGCAGACATTAAACAGTGCTGAGCCATTGGATGGATTAAAAAATAGAAAATAAAAAAATAGAACACATACACTTCATGTTATAGACAAACCTTGGAAAGACGCCTGGTTGAAAAACTAATATAGTTGTATGTTAATGCTGCCGTAACCCCCCCCCCCCCATTTACCACCAAACATAAACCCTTTAATCAATTCTCAAATAATGCTTTAGAGCAGAGGAAATTGACAACATTTCCTCCCTTCCTCACCTCCAACTTTTAGTCCTCACACGTAGGTGCAATACCACAAAAACACACACCACACAAGTGTGATTTATGAGATTACAGAGCAGCGAAGAAGCACTGTTGAAAGCAGCAGTATATTACCCCCCCCCCCCCCCCCCCCCCCCCCCCTCCCCCCGGTGCACATGCTGTAAACAATTGCACTGTGACAGTAGCCCTGACCATCTCAGTTCATTTCAGGTCAGTTCACCTCCATTCCTCTTTTCAGTTTCTTTCAAACATACTTTATTTTATTTAGAAAATGTATTTATTTCATCTGAGCAATGATGCCAAATATAATCTGTACATACTGTATGTAATGTGGACCTACATCACCAGTACTAGTAGCAGAATGTGATATAATTAATATCTGAATCATCCACCAAAACGGCAGTATACACATTCTTTCTTCATAATTTATTTTCCTCTTGTTATCACAGCCGTTTTTACAAATGTAGGAATACAACAGTTAGAACAATACATCAGGTGGATTGAGACATATTGTATATGGCAACCTGTCCCAGCACCTGTTACAGATGCCACAGATGGCAGTCGTAAATATAATGACTGTGCGTAACACTTGATGTTGCTCTATTAATTATATTTGCAACAGCAAATAGGATGATGTGGAAATTATTATGCAAAAAATGACCTCAAAGAATGAAATGTGTTAAGGACTGGAACAAAGCAAAATGGAAAAAACAAATCACGTATTATGAATTTAAAAAGTTCAAAATCAAATGAAGCAGTTACCCACAGAGGATCATATCTTATTCACATGTACAACAGTAATAATATACAAATGAGTCATTTGCACAGTTTTGTATTCCTCTGTAATGAACAAAGAGTGTATTTAAAATGGAAACTATTTAATTAAAAACTGAAAGCTTATTTCAGCCCAGAGAGCATTGTTAATGTAAAAAAATATACTGCATATATAATTAAAACCTTACTATAAAAATAAGCTTAATTTTTACCCAAAATAAATGATTCATAAGTACAGGAACATATTCTGCATGTTCTGAGAACATTTTGTAGCATAGATGTAATTAGTACCATTATTGTGTTGTTGTTGTTGTTTGCTGAAATGTACCTCCCTTGACCCCGAGCCTGTTCTGAATCAGTTGCAAGCTCCAGGCCAAACAGAGCCAGTGTTGGACATGTTGCCCATCAGTCTAGTCGGTCACACTGTGTTGACACATTGGCTGCAGCCTCATGTCGCGTTTGTCATGCCAGGACCGAGTGGACAAACAGTCTGTTGTTGGTTGATTGTCTCTGTCAATGGCTGCCTGGGCTTTCCTGGTTTACCCGAAGGTCAGCGAACTGTCGGGTGGGTGGGGGCTGGGAGGGTGGGATGGGGACATGGATGAGCTAATGTGTTTGGGATGAGTCATATTTGGGCACCAAAGAATGCTGGTGTCATCAGAGTTGTGTTTGCGTGGGTGTTGACATTGCTGCTGTAATCCCCCTGTGTCGCGCCAGGAGGGTAAAAGCGTTTGTTGCCAACTCACATTCCCACCTGTCAGCCACGAGTCCTTCTTCTCCCACTTCCTTTCTCACCCTGCGTTACCCTCTCTCTTTCTCACACACATATATAAAACCACAAAGTATGCAGTGAACATGGATGCTTTAAGCTACACAAAGGTTTTAAGTGTTGTGTTTTCAACATGTCGTCTGACAAGATTTACTTTTGGGCTTTTTGTGCCTTTAATGTAGAGATAGGACAGTGGATAGAGTTGGAAATCAGGGAGAGAGAGAGTGGGGAATGACATGCAGGAAAGGAGCCACAGGCTGGATCCGAACCTGGGCCGCCCGCTTGGAAGACTACAGCCTCCATACATGGGGCGCACGCACTAACCAATGCGCCACCAGCGCCCTGTCGTCTGACTTTTTGAGTCGGAGGCAAGCTACTCTTTCAAACCTCGCAGACAAAGGTAGCATAGGAGGGGGGCATTAAGAGTTATTAAAGAAGTATCAAACTAGTATTTTCGTGATCCATTTTACCCAAAGGGACGTTTAACACGTTTGTAGCATTGCTTTGGGGGAGGATGGCGGCAGAAACTGACTAATATACAAAGCAGTTGTAATTGATTTCAACGGATATTAGGGAAGTGCAAAAGTGTGAATACTCTTCAAAAGACAATATTTCTCCAGGTACTGCATAAGCTGTAGCCGCCATCCACTAACCCTGCCTGACGTCTGTCAGCAGCCTTCTATAGGACCAAGTCCAACAACAAATACACTCCACAGACAGGCTGAAAAAAGTGATGTGAAAATGTAATTGTCATTTGTATCTTTCTCTGGTGATGGGAAAAGCAGTTCTTTTCAGTGTACTGAATCAGTAGAATCAGTTCAGTAAAGTGATTTGTTCAAAAGATTCGTTCACCGAATTGTTCAGTACTTCTCCGCAGCTCTGTCTGTGAATCAGAATTTAATAAGATGAAACACGGCCGAACGTTTAGTTCTGCTCGCGATCGTACTGAGAACAGCCGGTGGTGAATAATAAGCCAATGAGCTGAGAATTTAGTTGGATAAAGTTACAGTTTGCAAACTGAAAGCTGCTAAAACAATCACATTTATTTTCCCCGACCGTTCTGTTCAGTACGTTCACTGAACGAGAGCTCCGCTCTTCCTCTCAGTCTGTCAGTGATTCACGTCGGAGCTCTCGTTCAGTTCGTTCAGTGATTCACGTCGGAGCTCTCGTTCAGTACGTTCAGTGAACGAAACACTGACTGAACGTGAACGAGCAAGACTGCGAGTCACCAGCCTCAGTCACACACACACACACACACACACACACACACACTGTACTGACTGAGGAGAGGAGGGAGGGCGGGCTTTGAGTGACTCTTAAGGTCTAGAGAGAGAGACACGAGACGGGAGAGAGGAGAGCGCAACTGAAGTTGAGAAATGAAATGAACGACTCTTTTCAGTAAGTGATTCAGTTCAGTTCGTTCACCCAGATGATTCGTTCGTTTTGAACGAATCGTTCACGGACTACACATCACTATCTTTCTTTCTTTCTATCTATCTTTCATGAACAATGAACACCAATCAGGATTTAAGTTCTGTTTTTGTCTTCAGCATGCCAGGGATTATTTACAGTGTAAGCTGTACCTACACCTTCACTGCCAACAGCTCTAAACCCTCCACTTACCACTTTATGATTGAGTCAGCATATATGCTGTGACCATTAATACACTCCATAAAATTCCATGCATATACTCATAACACAGAGGCTACTCAGCAGGACATGTGCTGACAATTTTCCCTGGGTCCAATGGCAATTACTGCACACATGCACAAAGACACAAATACATACATATATCACATTTACATTCAGCTGTATGTAATGAAAGTCATTTACAATGACTTTCATGACATTACAAAGAAACAAAGAAACAACATAATACAAAAGGCCTCAGGGTGGGCCTGCTGCTTTTCCCTTGACACTCTCCTCTGTGTCCCCAGGTGGCACATCTGAGCTGACGTGTCAGTGTGTGTGCGTAAGACCAATTATTACGCAAGCCTCGGATGTGTGTTTGAACAGGAAGGAAATGCTGTGGTGTGAAGTGGTATACAAGAATAGAACCGTAGGATCACTGATACCTTGTTGTTATTTTGGGTGCTTTCATGGTACTATTTATGCGTCCGTCAAAGGCAGATCTCTCACCTCCTGCACACTCTCTGCTGGCCTCTATCTTCTTAAAGTGTGATGCAGTGCGGCAGAAAAGTCAAGAACGCTGAAGAGAGATTCAGCGATTAACTGTCAGTGTCTCTGAGTGACTGTTGTTTGCCAGTGAGTGGCCAGAGTCCACACACAGCGGGTGACGGTGGTGTTTACCCAGCATGTCGTCAAGTGGTCCGAGGCTCTGCGGAGCGAGCGGGCAGCGGTCTGATGCAACGCCAAGTAATGCATTGTCACACAGCACAGAGACGATCATGCTCTGCAATGAAGCATCAATAACAATGAATATATTATAGTGAGCTTCAGGGGCAGCAGTCAAACTTAAAAATAGCTCTTTGAACTCTCACAGACTGAAGCTTTTCTCTTTAAATATGATTTTACTAAATTGTGACAGGCATTAAATGAAGGTCCAAGGTCATTCATACCAGTGTGTTACATTATATCCACATTAAGGTTACTGTCTTACTGTTAGTCTATTTAAAGTTTTTGCTCAAAGTTTCACTTTATGAAATTTACCCATGACGTTTACTGAATCTACAACAAATCATACTTTGTCTGTAACAACTTTTTTATCAAGCCTTAAAATAGTTACAACTAATGAGGCCACAGTAATGTCATCAGGGTTTCCTTGGTTTGGACTACCAACTTCATTGAAAGCCACAAACTGAAAATGTGTAGAGTGTCCAACTATAGGAGAATCAAGAATACTGGTGATGCAGTATGGGTAATGTAAGACTATTTTTTCTCAGATGCAGTTGCAAGTCAGAATAACTTGGCTGCTTCAACTTGGACTATTTTTGCTTTTTCCATGTGAGATACCCAACCATTACTTTATTCCATGATTATTTGAGTAATTAGTGTGCACATCAACTCTTATTAGAGACTCATCAACTGAAAGGATGGATAGAGATTCAGATCAGTATGCACAGCAACAGCTCTAGATGTTTTCTTGTGCATCTCCCTCTATCAACCCTCTATCCTTTTTTAAAAGGGTGAAAAGCTTGTTGATTTTTACATGATTTGGAAGAATTTAGCTTCCACTTAAAACTCATACATAAATGCTAGGTTTAAGTATCAACAATTATTTATTTTCTTGACATAAAGAACATCTCATTAGGTTGAGTCAGGTCTATAATGCAGCTTTGTACATGCTCCACTGGTTGCAGATAGAATGTTGAAATATTAAAGTTATTAACATCCTCACAGCAGGTGAGTAACCTCTTGCAATTTTCAGTTTGACTTTGAAACTAGTAGAATTAGAAAAACAAGGAAAGACCACATGTGGCTAATTTGCTCCGACAAGACCGAGACAAATCGAATTAATCCAGGAACTAAGTATAATTAACTCTGAGCAGAATTAAACATTAGGATTAGTGGGACACCTACACCGCAGTGCAGAGATGCAGTGGAGCGTCTTTGTGTAAATCAATGAATGTGGAAAAGAAGGAAACTATGTACACCTACAAAACACAGCAAGTGGACTTTTCTCAGGTGATTTTCCTCTTCCACAGGAAACCTGCAGGCTTTGCTCCTTGTTCCAAATACATGTCTGTGAATCCACCACAAGCTGTTATCTGGATGTTCTGAGGCTGTCCTAAGAGGACTAGTGGATTAAAGCCATTTATGATAGCAAGGCTCCAATTTCACTCGCCACAAACTTTTTCTGTCAATCCCCAAAACACTCCCCCAAATCCAGTTTACAGACCGTCACATCTAAGTTGGGAAGGTGTCCAGGGTGATGCTAAAGGCACTATCTGTGTGTAATGTATATTATATATTTATTCAAGATCTGGAGGAGGGGAAAGTGAATCTTTCTGGAGTTGTATGCCAGGTAAGGTTAAATTAAACTTCTCTCTATCTGCAGATAGTGCTGTTTTAAATCCACTGCACAAATGGGTTCATGAGCAGAAAGAGTTCTGAACCCAAGTCGAATTTCAGTAGTTGGTTTGAAAGTTTATTTTACCAACTATTTTATAGCGGAATGAGATGAACTACAGCACGTCTACCAAAGGAGCAAATCTAGTTTTCATTACAAAGCTACTGACACTTTGAAAAAGATGATCAAATTGATGATGTACAGTGAGAAAGATACATCAAATTAAAACAGACAAAAAAAAATGACATGCAGGCAAATATGGAACTCAGTTGAGTTCATCACAAAATTGTCCCACTTGTGCAAAGGACAGGACACAAAACCAAAAATATAAAAGTGGCTTATGCAATGTAGAAATATTCAAATCCAGCTAATCTATAAGGTAAGGACACCTAATGCAGTGTTTTCTATTACCACAATGCAAATGTTAAAACAGCATGATTCAGAATTTGAACTGATCAGCTATTTTTCTTTTCTGAAATAATATCCAATTTTGAATAATACTATCTACAGTCTATTGTCTTGGTCATCATTCACAAAGACATGTATTATGCTACATTATAAGCCTGGATATCTAACCAACCCCAACAGAGCATGCACACTTGGTGGCAAGTTACATTGAATGATGCAGGTGTACAAAGTGACACATTTTCGTATGAAAGCTTAAAAAAAAAAGAATCAGGTAGATGGGATTCTGTCTTATTAGCTGCCTGGCTACCACATGAGTTGCCACAGCAACCAATGTCCCACTCATAACATGTGTTCCAAGGGAATTTATGGAAAAGCTTAAACAAATCTTCAGTGATATTGCTTCGCTGAAATAACGGTCTGTATAAAGCATCTTCATTTCTAGATATTACCTGCAGTAAAAGACTACTGAAACAATAATTGTGTCTTCTTATCTTCTGGTTCAAATCATATAAAATTAGTTTTTCAGACATGTAGAAACAAAGCACTTAGAAAAGAACGTTTGGATTTCTAAGATAATTTGAGGTGCCTCGAAGAAGTAAAGGAAGCTGCATCTGCTGGCTGAAAAAACATGTTTATGACGCTATGTTGATGTTATGGATGGGCCATTTTGAGCAATGATGTTTTAAATGATTGGAGCATATCTCTCATATGTCACCCCTTTGAGAAACCGACTCCCTACAAGCTCACTGATTGAATAATGGGTGTGTGCTGCAGTTACGAGAAGCGAAGCGTATCACTGTTTGGGCCAACCCCATTAAGAGCAGGTCATGCAGATAAATGAATAAACAGCCTGGAAGGGTGCTCTGGCCAATCAGCAAACAATCAGCCTTTTAAAAGCGTATTATGCAAATGAAGCATCACAAAAGCATCAAAACAACAGTATGGAAATTAAGCCCTGGGTGAGTTTTAGAAGAGGTCTGTGAGTGTGCATTCATGGATCGTTTGTGTGTAACTGTACATGCAACAGTCAAAAGAGAGTGAAGATAATAGGTATTTCAACCCCAAGTGCAATGGGATTATTCAGCCTCAAACAATAGGCACTGTAAACCAGGTGAGGCAGATGAATGCATTCAACAAAAAGCAAGGTAGGTGATTGAGACATCACAGACTCTAGCAGAGAAAAAACCCTTTTCCCCTAAGCTTTATGCTAAGCTAACCAGCTGCTGGCTGTAGCCTTGTATTTATGGTGGGATGTAGGCCACTATAAGGGTTGAGTTGTCATTTGATGTAACTTTAATGCAATTCAATGCATTTTGATTTGAAGAGTTCATTGGAATGAACGTTTGAGTAAATATTCAGGGGTCATAATGATTGGACATTTGGACGATAATCAAAAACAACGTAGTATCAATAGCCAAAAAATTATTTGCTTTAACGCTTTAGCGTTGCATTTCACCAGAAGAGTTTACACGACATGATCAAAGCAAGTCAGCAAAGATTTTAATGTTTGCACTCAAATAACTGACATTGATCCTGCAAACTTTATCAGTGTCAGACATTAGACTATATTAGATTGTGAGGGCTGCATATTCTTTGGTGTTACAATATACTTTGTGATTCAAATGTACGACAAAATGTAAGACACTACAAAAGCCTTCAGGGTTAGGTATCTACTATCTTTGTGCACCTACAAAATAATTCTGAATAATCAAGCTTAAAGGTAATCAACTTTATCTTTTCTCAGATGAAAAGTTTTCAGTCTTTCACTTATAAGGTGAGACTTTTCACCATTATTCTCAGGCTTCTTCGTGATCAACTCACTCTGACTGACAGCCAAAACAACAAGCTTAATAATAATAATAATAATAATAATAATAATGATGTTGACTTTGATTTCAGGAAAAAATACAAAAATAGTCAAGAAAGTCAAAAAGGAAGAGCTCATCCTTCTCTGCTGCAGTCTTTGTGCTCTGCAACATTCAAGCTCTCCCACTGAGAGCCTGCTGTTCTCTTGGCTGTTGCCCACATTGGTCAACTGATGCCTGTCCTAACATTGTTACCATGTCATTAAATTCTCTCACATAAGCTTCCTACACATCCGGCAGGTGTGTAGTAGCACTGTTTTCTTGGCAGCTATATAGGACACCCTCCCACCACTGGGCATAAAAACCCCCAAAACACAACCATACAACTCTAGATACAAGTACAGATTCAACACAGCCTGGTTCCAATAGAAAATGAGGTAGCTCATTTTTGTGATTTTACTTTCTTTATCTCTGTAGCTTAGGTGTTCTCTGCAAGCAACTGTTTTACTAAAGATAAGAGGCTTGATATAGTTTGCAGTTAAATTGAGAACAAGTTTTTCAAAACAAACACAAAACAATAAGGTTTGCTCTGGTATGAGCAGTGATGTGTTTGAACTGTCATATACATAAGCTTGTTTTCCCCATTTTAGGGTGAGGTCACACTGGCCATCCGTACCCTGCCCAAGCACACTTCAACCCTAAAGTCCAGTTCGTTTGGCCAGTGTGACCGCTCCTGCCGTGTTCAGGCACATTATACTTCCTTGGCTTTGGCGTGGTACACCTCATGCACGAGCACAAGCACGCGGGTAAACAACGCTGACAGCCTTCATTATGGAGAAATCCAGAGTTTCATGTCTGTATCTGACTAAAATGACACAATATAAGCCACAAAGTAGCTGTCATGTTCTCTGTGTTGTTTTCTGATGTTCGGCCGCGGACTCAGATGCGCGTCCCTTTTTTGTTCTCTCTCTCTCTCTCTCTCTCTCTCTCTCTCTCTCTCTCATCCACTTGTTTGTCAACTGAGCACGCTTCATAATAACATAAAGCATGCATGCGTTGTATTACGACATAATGTACAAGAGGTAATCGTGCTTAAGCACGGATAGTCCTGTGTAGTGTGACCGCGGGCCGTGCTGGCCAGCGTGGGAACGGCCCTGATTCCCAACTCTATCCACTGTCCTATAAAAAAATCTTAAAAAATACTATATTTCCTATAATCTGTTCTTTATTTACATTGCATGCAGTTTCACAATTAGCAGTAGTACCTGCCCAGAACAACTATGCTTATTGCTTTCAACATGGAGCACTGGAGCAAATGTGATCTTGAAATGCTCAACTAAATGTGACAGCTAGTAATCTACGACTTGTGTCAGCCTCTGTCCGTAGCAGAAGTATTGGCAGGTTTCTGGGAGAGGTTATAGGAACTACAGCAGCTAATACAGCTCAAACATCTCACTCTAAAGTACTGCAGGTGTTAGGAAGTCCCATAATATACCTGAAATGTCAGTCTTTTTTGTCACTTTTGTGTAAGAAGCTAGAAGCTTATAGTTCAAACAGTGAGTATGTTGCTCAAGGGATGGGGAGTGGGAGAGAGGGCGGGTGGGTCTCTCTACATTTCTTCAAAGTCAATCGTGATCTCCTGCATGTGTCCCACCTACTCCACCCTGTTCGGGCTACCATATGCTGTATCATTCTGTTTAGATTAATGTTTTTGTTGTTGTTTTTTTCAAACGCTGCGGTATTTATATTCTCTTCGCCCACGATTTCCTGCCCCCCACTGACATCTTGGCCTGTCGTGTGGGGTTTCCATGCCAACTCCCACCCCAGGCAGCAGCCCTAATTGGCCAGCAACCATGTCATGGTGATACATGAGGAAAATAAGTACAAGACTAATAAGAAAAAGAAACGTGTCCACACATTAACTTAATTAGGGAAGACAAAAACAAAGAGCTGCGTCCAGATAAAAAGTGGCTTGATGGCTATATGGGCAACTTCATTTTCAACTTACATTAGTACAAATTGCTTATTCTTCATTAATCCATGTATTGTGCTTCACTGAAGAAAATGAAGAAATGGGCGGCAGGAGCTCAGTCTGTGGGCGGCAGTAACTCAGTCTGTAGGGACTTGGGTTTGGAATCGGAGGGTCACCGGTTCAAGTCCCGGCACGGACCAAGTCCAGAAATTGGTCTGGTAGCTGGAGAGGTGCCAGTCCACTTCCTGAGCACTGCCGAGGTGCCCTTGAGCAAGGCACCTAACCCCCCCCCCCCCCCCCCCCCACCAGCTCAGGAGCCCCTCACTCTGAGACCTCTCCATTAGTGCATGTCCATAGGATCCTGTTTGTGCATGTGTGTGTATTTCAGCCTATGTTTGTGTAGCATGTTAACTAGACAGAGTGTAAAAAATGAATTTCCCCTTGCAGGATCAATAAAGATTAAATTATTATTAATGTAAATATACAGCAAATGTAGCACCATGCACACACTAATTGGCAAAACTCTTAGATAGAAACATCTTTCTTTACATTGAAGATGCACAAAGGTTACCATGCCATCAACTCTCAGCAAACTCAGATCAGCAGCCACTTGCAGAATCTTATTAATTGCATATGTGAGAGTTATTACTGAGACAGCTTACCACCATGTTTGATCATTTTCCAGCAAGCAAATGCAGGGTACACATATAGAATTTCATTAAAGAATTAAAGGTGATTGCATACTATTTTACCTGACCCTTAAGGAGTAACAGAGTCTTGTAAACGTGTTTACTTTTGTTCAAGGTACTCCACAGTCAAGTGATGTTTAGTCTGGCTTAGCACAAATGGATATGCTGTCCCACTATCTTAGAGCTGATACTGTCTAAAGTCTTAACCTTTTTCAAAAATGGTTAAATCTAATGACAGTTTAATCTAACTATTTTTTTTTACCATGAATTAGTAGACTAGTTTCCCCAGACATAGTGATGTCGCAGGTCAAAGTGAAGAACAATTTAAAAAGTGTTGTCATATTTTCAGGCATTTTCTAATGTTTATAAAACTTCCTACATTAACTTTACTGTCCTTTATTTTTCTAGGACCTCTTTATTATTAAACCTGCTTTTCCATTAAGTTGTTTACTGAAATTTAAGATGTCATTAATGTATCAACCACTAACCATGAGCTAGTTTAAATTGTAGTTTGTATGTGGAGGAAAACATACCACCATGGCAGAGATATGCTTTTATTCAAATGTCATCTGTTTTGTACTCTTTTTCTGCTTCCATTTAATATTGTATTGGTCCAGAGTTGAGTTCACTATGTTTAACTGTCATCTTGATAGAACTATCAGAAAATGAAATAAAGCAAAATAACTTAATGAGATATGCCATTATTTGAAAAAAGGCTTTGATTTGAAGGTTCACTGTATTGTTTGGTGACTGCTAAACTACACATGGACGGCTGTGGCTCAGTTTGTATTGTTGTCCTCTCTCAACCAGAAGGTCGAGGGTTTGATCCCCAGCTTATGCAGCAACATATCCAATGTGTCCTTGGGCAAGACACTTAACCCCGCATTGCTCCCACTGCTTCGTTTACGGCGTATGAATGAGATTAGTCACTTCTGATGGTCTGACTACATAGCAACCTCTGCCATCAGTGTGTGAATAGATACAGTAGGTGTGACCTGCGGTGTAAAAGCACTTTGAGTAGTCAGAAGACTAGAAAAGTGCTTTACAAGCTCAAAGCCATTTACCATTTAATGAACCAATGCTTCAGAATAAGGCTAACAACCAATACATTGCCTTCATTATGAAAAGCTGTCCAATGATGTGCTGAAAATGCACTAATAACGGTCATATTGGTTTGGATACACAATGGAACGACACTATCACAGAGGACCAGCTCTTGTTTGTCACAGTTAGATTGATCTAATTCATAGATTTACCATAGTGCAGTGTCAGGACCAATTAAGGAAGGGTCACAGAAACGTCCTGATGTGAGTCAGATGTAATCAATGAGGGAGGACACACAGACAAATCTCCCTGTGTGTCACATGACACTGGCAGGGTCTATTGTTGATTAAGTTTCCTGGGTGATTGTTTTAGACGTGAAACATGTGGGCAGTGAAGAACAATGGAAGAAGATAACGTTGAAAAATGATCACCTAAAGAAGACCGCTGGTCAAAATGTTGTGATTAATAAAAAAACTTTTTTTGTGGCATTTGAGCAAGTGTGCAGGCCGACCTTCTTCCCCAGTTTGCTGTTTTTGCGCTGTCTTGCACCTAGGTGATGTGCGTATAACTATCTCCTTTTTATCAGTAAAGAACAAAGACAATAAAATGAGCAAACTCCGAGAAAAGAATGGTTAAAGGTACAAATATTTAATCAAAAAACAGACAAATTGTGGAGAGAAACTAACTGAGAGATGGTCTCATAGTTGTCATCTTGACCCGATACTGATTTCATGCGTGCAAGAATAATAAACAAGGAAGGCTGTTCTTGCTGGGACATCCGCAGATACCCAAATGGAAAGAAATGGAATGGAATGAACAGATGTGTCAGGTTTAAATATTGTTTGCACGTTATTAGTGAAAAACAAAGGTTAAAAAGTTTTCACAAGTGAATTAAGCCCAGGTATCCTTGGAAAGAGTTGTTTTACAAATGAATCGTCCCTGACTGCAACCCGAAATATGTATTTAACAGTACATTAAACAGTAACCTACAGGACAGCTTCAGTCCTGTAGTCCGGCTCTCTAGATGTACCTAATACAACATATTTTGAAGTGTTTTGTCACTGTCGAGGCTATCATATTTGACAAGTTGGGAGTTAGCGCTGCCGGTTAGAAGGAAGAATAGAAAGTAACCAAAAAGGGATTTTTCTCTGAATGAATATGAAGAATTAAAGAACGTTTAACAAGTTGAAGGGGAAGGTTGATTCATAAAGGAGTAAACTTGTAATCTTCTGGCGGTTAAGAACATTTCTGAACTGTGACTTTGGCTTTCCACTGACAGAAAAAATGAGGAGAAGGAACAAGCAGCAATACAAAGACAGAAATGAGACAGAGCAACAATAGGAACAAGCCAAGTGGAGAGAAAAGTGGTGAATTCAAAGTCAGAATTCTGGTTATCTCCTCGGTGATGCAGTTTTTTTCACGAGTTGGGACCATTTCCTTTTGTGAAAAAGACAGAGGGGGTAGTAACAGGAACATTCAAGATAAGAGGAAGATGTAAAGACAATGACAAGAAAGGAGAAAAATAACTAGTTCAAAGGGACACACCAGGGTAGAGAATAAAGAAAAACATACCTCTCCTTGTGTCATCCTTTGCCTCTGTTCAGTATTTTTAATCCCTGTCTTGCTCATCAGCCCTGTTTCCCTTTTCTCCTTTCTTCTGTTCTAAAATTCTTTTACTTTACCAGACAGGCTCAGAATAAAATCCCCTTTCTCTCCCTCTCAGCCATCCTCATGCTTTTACATCTTTCTCAGCATTAGGGGTGCGTTGGCTGCATAAAATCCTTCTTTTCATCCTGTTGAGTCATCTGTTTTGATGTTCTCTGCTGTAAACCAAAATGGCTGTGCATGTTTCCCTCTGCCTCTTACCGAGGAACAAATCTATCTCTGTTCTCTCAAGTGTTTCTTTTTGTCCCTCCATCACCATCAATCCTGGCTGTCAGCACTTGATCCTATAATTATGCTGCAGGTTTAACTGGGTAGTGACGGTGCAGTGGTTAATGGCAGTGGGGTTAGAGGGTCTTTTGATGGAGGGGATTGGGTGAAGGACCAAAAGGGCAATTGGGCTGGCTGACTATATGGCTCCTTAAGGAGACAGTTTCTGAGTCCGAGTGAGCAAATACAGATGCTTGGTTGCTCTACGCTTCATACTTTGATAATAAAGGTACCCCTCTGGCATCTGTTTGCATCCAGTACTTACTACTCGCTTCAGAAATTGGCTGTGCATCTTTTCATCAGCCTCTTTCCCTCCTTCACTCTTCCGCTTTACCGAGACACAAATCTTCCTCCGTCTGTCCAGTTGAGCATTTCTTTTTGTCCTTCCATCACGATCAATCCTCTCTGTCAGCAGGTGATCCTAATAACGAGGCAGGTCTAACTGGGCAATGATGGTGCTGTGGTTAATGGCGTTGGGGTGAGGAGGTCTTTTAATGGAGGGGATTGACATGGACCATTAGGGCAATCTGTTGGGCTGACTGACTATTTGGCTCATTAAGTAGCCACATTCTCAGTCCCTACTCACAAGTACAGTTATTTGGTCAGAGGCTCTGTCTTTCAAAATATAATGAACCAGGTACCCCTCTTGAATTCCCTCTTGAATCAACGGTTAGTGATTACCTTTAATTTAGGGCAAGTTCAATCAATTTGAAAATGCAAAACTTGCTTTAACATGCAGTTTAAGATGCAAATTCAGTTGCAGTTTTGTGAAGTTATGGCACCAATAGCATTGGTTAAATTTGAGGCACTAATACGACATGGTTATGTTTAGAAATGTAACTTTATAAGTAAAACTAAAATTATGTCATTACCATAGACTGTATGAAACAATACGTAATGTCATTGACCTCATCCATTGGTTTCTGAAGAGGTGCTATGAAGCTCAACAATGGTGGTCGCTATATTGGATATGCTATCCCAACTTTTGATCAAGCCTTAAGTCTCTCAGCACACAGCTACAATGTGCACACTAATGGACTTAAGGAGACAAATTCTCCGCCTCAATTTGCCAGTACAGTTAAATGGTCGTTGACTCAACACATAAAAGTACAACAATTTAACCATTATCATTTTGACTATGCAGAGTTCTGCAGTCAAGTTAGCCATACTATATAAAGACCGACTGGTTCTTTAGATTATATGCAAATTTAAGTATGTAACAAAAGTGAAAAAGAAGTACATTTGTTAAATGAAACCAATATTGACAAGTGGTTGTGTCTTTCAAATCCTCTTTCACTCCTTCACTCTCCCTTCTAAATGAAGTGAATGAATAAAATCACAAATCTCTCTCAAATTTCTCCAGTGTCTAATTTTGCCAGCAGCAGTTTCTATGATTATTAGACAAGGGAAATATGTTTGGCTCACTAGCTTTTTTGCTTGTTTAGCTGTGTACATCTTATATGTTATACAATGAGCCTGTGTGTTAGATAAAGGTATGCATGTTTGTGTTTATTGATGTATCTAGTGGCACCAAGGGAGTAGTGGTATTAAAATGGCGCAGTAGCCGTGTCAAATCTAAGCACACTGTTTATTATAATTACCCCCACTTTTCCCAACACAAGAAAAACTGTCTCGATAAACACTCAAGATATGCTTCATGCAGTGAAAGAACCCAGAAGCCATTATGAAACGAGGCTCGTTATGCACCATTAACGTGTATGGTTCATCCAAACAAGTCCAATAAAGGACAGTTATCACACACAGCCATGTTTTAGTGCTCCATTAAATGACTTGCAGAAAATGGATCCACGATAATAACTGCTCTGCACACAAGACAACTGAAATTGTGTTTTTTTTTTGCCCCTCCCATTTCATAGAATAAACTTTTTGGCCGCGTGCTAAAACATCAAAGGAAGAATTTGGATCTTCTGAATTAATTGAATAAAGTGATAAAGTGATAGGCAGATTCAGATAACATCACATTTAACGTCGGTTAAACCAGAATATCAAAAAGCTTTCATGTTGGCTCATGAACATGATTTGAATTGTTGGAATTAAGCAAACAGACCTTAAGAAATGGCACTTTTACTGTAATACAGTTATATGATATTTTTTATTATAGTGGACAAAACTTGTCATGGTTGCTGTTTATTGGATTGGTGGAATTGAGGCATTTGAGTCGCCTCTTAGCTTATATTCCTTCAGGTAGAGCTGATTGAGCATGCTTACTCAATTGCAAGTGACAATTGAGCAGTTCCACTGGAACCATGGGCTAGATTAATTGCCTTTTACAGAAGATTTCATTTCATTTCATTTATTCATATCTCCATTAGCCATGGCTTAAGCCACAGCTATTCTTCCTGGAGTCCACCAAAACATTGTAGACTATAGGCTGCATATCATATTACATCAATAACCACAAAAACAACAAAACACAACATAAGTGACAATAACAAAAACATTACAACATTCAGACATTACACAACAGAGGACCTAGATAACATTAATAATACTAATATGCACAGGTTATAGAGGTGAAATACAACACTTTAAGGGTTAGATCAGCATTGTCTAACAGACATCAGAGAGTTGTTCATCGAGGAGATGCTTTATCAATGATATTTTAAATTGATTTCTACTATTTTCATAATATACCCATTTCATTATATTACACTATATTGTTTATATTGCACTAGATCAGGACACAGCTTCAGCTAAGCAGCCATCTTAGTTCAAACTATCTGCCCAGCAGATTGTCAGCCAAGGTAACATTTAAAGTAGACATTTCCCACTCTGATTTCCTACAATATGTTTGATTTAGGGATTAATGTTTGTCTGTCCATTCAATTATTTAAGTGTAAGGGCAATATTAAATCAGCAGAAATTCTGCTTGTCACCAGGCAAGGCAGGCAACTGCTTGGGGTCCCAGGCCAGTGGGGGGCCCCTGAGGGCTCAAAAACTTAAATCAAAGCAGTGGCTCAAAATGTGCACATTTTTGTGACGGCAGTAGGAAACCTCCCATGGGCCCCATTTGACAGCACTCACTTTCCTTGACCTGCTAAGTGTTGCATTATTGCTGTGAAAACTAAAGTTTGTCAATGAAATTCAGTGCAGAAAACTGAAGAAGAATTAGCCGTCTATAGGGGAGAAAAAAAGAACCAGGAAAACAGAGGAAGTGGAGTAAGCCTTGGCTGGCAAACATAATGGTGATGGAGAGCCAATACATTTTTGCCTAGGGCCCCAACAGACTCTAGAATCGCTGCTGTATATCAGTGCTGCATCCATGTATTTTTTTGTGTACAGGCTAATTGAAAAAACAGTCAACAAGCATAAAGCTGTTGGGCTGGAGGAATTTCAACATTCCTTTGTGTTTTTGCTGATGTGGATGTTTTTTTTTTTTCTATCATCATGACAGTTTTGGAATTGTTTTTTGGCTGTGTGGAGGTCATTCTAATGTCCCCCACACAGCCACACACAAAGACAACAGGAGATGGGTTGCTACAAGGAGGGAACAAGAATACAGAATGTCAGAAAAAAAAATGGGATGAGAAGGGGAGAGGGCGTGGGAGCAGAAAAGAAAGAGAAGTAGAAGAAATGGTCATTAGGAGGAAACAAAGTCATAAGCCTGCAGAGAGATGAGAGAAACTGAAGAAAAGCTGCACGACTCAGGCTCAGATGAAAGAGAAGGAGAGATAGTCGGGGCCAGCGGGGAGGAGAAGAAAGCAGCGAGGATGTGCATTAGAGAGATATGATTTTAAAAAATGAGAAGAAAAAAAAGAAGAAGAAAAAAGAGAGAAGTAGACTGTATGGTTGCCAGGGAGAACAGACTTAATGGGAAACATGCAGTCATCCACTTAAACCCAGCCCCCCCCCCCCCACCCCCCATTGCCCTCCACACTTTTTTGATCCTCTTTCACCTTTAAAGTCCTCATCTCTCTCCTCCTCCTCCTCCTCCTCCTCCCCCCTCCTCCTTCCCAACAGTTTTTAACTCACATCATATGTGTCCATGAAAGAGTTTTTGTTTTTCCTCGTCCTTAGCCTCATCTTTCACAGTCCGATTACCTCCTCCGCTCATTGCCAAATCTCTTCACTGCCAGCTGTTTGGGCTCTCAGTCCTCTTCTTACTCTGTTGGTGTGCCACTATTCCTCTTCCTCATGACTCCTTCTCCCTCATTACCAATCTTGGTTTCACTTCCTTCCTTTTTTGCATGTGAACTCGAGGGATTGGGCTTGGCTTAAAGGATAATACTGGTTCAGTATAATCAGGGTCTTATATTTGTAGTTTTGGCCAATTCTCTTATGTTGGTCTTACAGCATATTCTCACACAAAAAAAGTTGCACAAAGTCTGTTTTGATTTATTGTAATTAATAATTATATCTTGATGTAGGTACCCTTAAGTGTCTGTCAGTTAGTTTAGAATCTGTTTCAAAGTACCCAAGTGTCTTTTTAAAGGCCTGTTCCTTTCTATTGTGTGATGTGGTCTGTTTTGAGGTGCTCTTCCGTCTCTTCCAAAGAATCCTTATCATGTGGATTAGGGCGCAATTTTAATATCTGATTAAAGGTCTGCATTCTTTCGAAGATCAGGATCTTCAAAGTAAGAATACCACTGCTCTTTTGAATGGGAAAGAGCATAACACTTGTCCTGATGCACACAGAGATCAGTTCAGTAAGGGGATGCTGTGTTCAGTACCAAAATTAGTAGTCAAATTACAGAGCAAAATGATTCTCCAAACCCAATTAGTATGCACCACAGAAGATAAAGTTAGGACAAGGTCTCCCATTAGTCTGTTTGTGAGTTCACACGCCTGTTCACAAATCACAGTAGACTGATCTCGCTCCCTTTGTTCATCCTCTAAATACACTAATAAGCCTTGAGGCGTAGAAAGAAAGTGAGAGAGAAGCTTTTTTCTTCTCCACTGTAAAGACAAAAAATAGCATCTGACAAAAACATCAGAACTATTTGAAGCGATGATGATTCCAGTGTTACTTGAATTGAAATATGAAACAGACATTAACACATCAGACACTATTTCCATTTTGTTTTTGTGCACATAGATCATTTAATTGCATTGGAATATTTCCAAAATACTGTGGATGAAAACCAATTTTCCTAAAGGTTGAACACTGAAACGTAATAGTCTCTTAGAAGTAGATTAGGTAATGGTGCCAGGGGGGTAGTTGCAAAAGCCGTAAAATTGCTTACAGTAAAACACTGCTCATATTCAACAATTTCTTGGAGTCATTCCTTCATACTTTAACTTTTAAACTATTATGAAAGAACATTTGGTATGCAGTTGGGTATTTAGGACGTAGAACAGTCCAACTACAACAAAAAAACATCAGTAGTCGAAACACCACAAAAACAAAGGCATCATAAAATACAGAATAAAAACATTATTAAGAATACTGTGACAAAGGGAGTGTTAATGTTTCACATAAGTACACAAATAAATATGTGTCGGCACTTGAGTGAAGAAAATGTTAATTTTTTATGTAACTGGGCCAAAGATATAATACCCTTTAGGGGCATCACAAGCTTTGTATTCTCAAATAAAGCATTCAACTCGTTAAGTTGAGATGCGACCATGCAAAACCAGGCAACAGCCAGTTAAGGGAATGTAAAATCCAGACTCGCATTTATTGTGCATGGGCATTTTGAAGTAGACAACTGTATTAAACTGTGGACTCAAATTGCAGTACATTAAAAACAACATTTATTTACCACATTTGTTTACTTGGTGAAGCTAACCACAACTAAAATTCTTCTTCAATGTCTCATTTGGATTTGGTCTGATGCACACATGTGGCCTTAATGCCTTATCTCTTCTTGGTAAATAATTGAATAGCTCTCTGAGTGGATCCATCTTCATTACAGTCCATCTAACAGGCTGCCCTAACTTTTAAATTCTTCCTCTCTTCATTCATTCTCAGAGTCCATTTACGTTTCTCCATCTTGTCCTTAACTTTCCACCCTCTCCTCTCCCTCCTCTACAGTGTACCTCATCATTTCTCTACTTCTCTATTTTTTTTTCACATGATGGATTATGGCCTGAAGCTCACTGTTGGGCACTGCAGCAGATCAAAACATAATTTTCACCCATTTATTTTGGCCTGAACCTACGCTTCCTCTGTCTCCTTCCTCCTCCTCTGCTCCAGTTCAGAGAAAGCTGGCCTGGTTTCCCCTACACACTTTCTATCACTCCTCCCTCTGCACATTTATATACAACTATTCCCCCCCCCCCAATATGCCCTCTCCTCATAACATTTCCAACAGAGTCTGGACCTTAATGAATCTTTGTTTATGTTCAGTCCCTGTTTTCAAAGCACATTTATTTGTAGTTTTTGGTGAATCTAAAGACACAGTTCTTTTATCCCTTTCATATTTTACAAGATTTGTTCTTTTCCCCTGTCAGCCTTGTGCTTTGATATTTCTGTTTTCATTCACATGCTGAAGTCCATCATCTACATAAGGTCATAGGCAGTAACCTCCTGTTTCTGACATTTAACTCTATTATTTTCTCTATCTGCCATATCACTCCTCTCTCTTATCCCTCCCTTTGCTCTTTCTCTTTTTTGCATTTACACACACGTCCTCCCTGACCCCCTCTCCTCTAACCTTTACTTAAAGCCAAAAGATTTACACGCAGATGGAGAAACAACGTTTGAACCACTCTTGAAACCACTTAATATCTCTCAAATGCTGCTGTTGCCCCGCCCTTTAATACCAGATGACTTTTTGCTGATCCGAGTCAGCGGGGTGTTCTGTGATATTTGAGTTGGCCTTGTGCTTTTCTTCTTTCCATAGCAGACGTACGGTTCTGTTTTTGGCCAAATGAATAACTTGGGTCAGTGGTATGCCAATATTTTGGTTTCATTGTTTTATAGGGAGCTTCGACATTTGGATTATTGCAGATGTTGCAGCATGTGTGCAGATTAAAAAAACTAAGGCCTTTTGTTAGTGGAACTATGACTCCTGTCAGGTCAGAGCAAAAAGGTAAAACACATCTTCTGCATGGAACAACTATCATCCTGACGTCCCATTCCAAACTGAAAGTTAGTGTTGGTTTTGTTCCATCAATAGGGAGTTAAAACATTAACTAAAATGTATGTCGGGACACGTTCCAATAAGATTAGGTCAAGACTCTGCTCTTTGTTGAGTTATTAAAAAACTTAATCCACCATGAGCACATATTTTGAAACAACAGAAACAAAAAAAACCTTTGTTTTAACAGACATGATAACCTCAAGCAGAACCAGACTCATCAGTGAACAGACATCTGAAAGTGGAATAGGTCGAGATAGATCCAGGCAGAAAAAGATAACACAGACTTATTAGTTGTAAAAAACTCTCATTTTACCAATTATGTGACTACATAAGAATGACATTTTACAAAAATCATCATATTCTGACATCATTTAATGGGTTGCCAAAAGCAATATTCATAGTCTACCTCTCTGATGTTGATGTACTCAGATTGGTTTGTTTCAATATATGCCTCTATTTGATTCATGAAAATAAAAAACATCTGGCTGGGATGGTGGAAATAATTAATAACCTCTGCGGTGTCTTGTCTTCACTGGTTTCAGTAATCTTGAAGTCACTTCCTACTTAATGGGGAAGTTGTAAACTTATCTCAAAGGTTAGGCTGTCTTTTCTGTCTGTTTATCAGTCACACAGATGCAGCACCTGCATACTTAATCACAAACGATCTGGTTATAATCTGGAATGGAAGTTTGCCAATAAATATTAGAATGTATTTGACTAAGCACCATTTTTCAATCAGGAAAAGGGCACTTGGTGTGTGCACCTAATCAAGTCTGTCTGATTAATTCAAGTTTTGAATTGATTTGATCTTTATCTCCGTCTCCAACTCCAACTCGCTCTCTGCACATGTTCTGTGAATCTAATTGAATTTAAAGTTTGATTAACATCTCTTTTCCTTCTGTCCTTTAGATCTACTTCTGAGACTTCTTGCTTTCGGCCTGTGGAGAAAGAACCAATAGCCTGGACAACATCTGCTTCCCTGTGTGAGTGGACACTGGGACTCCAAATCCAATTTGACCACAACACGCACACTTTAGAGCACAAAGAAGACTACAGTTTAAACAGCTTTCTGGAAAAGTAAAGACGAAGATTTAGCTTTTAAAGTCCTGGCTTGATACATCTACAGAACGTCAAAGTCATATATAGAAATTCAACACCATCCTGATCCAGGAGGCTCAGCTGAAGCTCTCTCCAGACGGTCCTCGTACTGACAGAACTGCCCTCCCTGCTGCTCTCTGAAGTTCAGTTAATCAACTAAGGTAGAGGTGAGTGAGTCACTTCACACTATTCTCTCTGTTATAAAAACACTTACAGTCTAGAGTGGATGGCTGTCATTTTGACTCCTATTCACTTGTAGTGAGGCATGGTGTTGCCAATAAGTCCAGTGCTTTGGCCTGGGTTTGACAGGGCAGCCAGCCTTGGATGACGGCTCACCCACTGACACTCTTTTCAGCAAGAGCACTTGCCAGCATCTCGTGGCCTTTCAGTGTGAAAAGCACTGACATGTGAAGGGTTTTTTTTTGTGTTTTTTTTTTTTTCCAAAAATGGTACCAAATTTGGCCAAAGTAACCTGGCCAGCAGAGTGTGTTCTCTGTTGCCATAGCAGCAGGTGCTGATCCATATGCATGACTGGAGTGTGATTTGGAGGATGGTGTGCTGAAGTATAACAGCTCTAAGGCTTAAAATATTTCCAGTGTCAGTCATTTTGGTGGAAAAGGGTGAGTGGCTTTGGCTCAGTGTCAAGGGCAGGTTATTTTTGTAATGAAATCATGCACTGTTATAACATTGGTTTACATTTGGAGGAAACTATGAGGCTATAGTTATAACGTTTTGGTTTAATAATTTGTGTCTTCTAGGATTCTTTCCACTTTTGGGCTCATGTTAAAATGTTGATGTTATTTGGTTGAAATCTTGCATCCCAAATGTACAATAGGCCCTGTCCTAGTTCTGCATAGGGAAAATGTTTTCTTGCTTTTTGAACATTGATAAATGCACCTCATTTTGAGATACTTTAAGGAGCCAGGATAAGCTCAAATGTTGCAAATCACAGCAGGTCAATAGCCCAAATACCCATACCAATCCCATTCATTAACAAAAGTTCAGTCCCCAAAATCGTATCACTACTAACATTTTTTAACAGTAGTTGTTTGGTTGTCCTGCAGCGAAACATGACAGAGTATGAGTTAACAGACGTGTTTAAAATCATGTAGGCCATGTGAACCCTGTGGGTTAAGATATGAACTCTGACCTGATGGCGATTTATTTCACTGTCCCTAAAAGAAAATGATCAGGGGTTGTGTTTAACCAACACAAATGATCCAGTGGTCAAACTTTTGAGCGTAACCCAAGGCAAACATTTGCTTTGCTTTTGGCTTGAAGACAGCTACATTGTTTCCATTACTATTCATGAAATCCTCAGTAAGGGAAAGTGTCTCTACTTCCTCTAACAACAAGGATTAAGATATCTTATATATATTTTACAAATGTATCCAGACAAATTGTAAAAGTTATTCACAAAGAGGGAAAAATAGCCCTTCCAACAGTCAATCTATGCAATTTTTAATGAAGTTAGAAAAACATAAACAGATAATTACTCTCAAACATTGAGAGTTGGGATGCTAAGGTGTGTAAATGAGCATTCATGGTTCAATAGTATGATGGATGTGTGAACCTGACTGCGTGAAAATATGAATCTAATATTCAGATAACTTAGGTAGGACTTATCTCACTTGGTCGTATATTTTCTTAGAAACCCTCCAGTCTGCTATGAATGATCTTTTTCAGTGCCTTTTAATTATTACCTCCCTAATTTAACAGCTAAAAAGTTGCTTAAGATCAAAACAACCGTGTAACGGCTCCTGCTGCTAAATGCTCAACACCACTTTGGCTTTACATTTTTAATGATGTGTTGAAGACCGTTTTTGATCTTTTATTAGAACGATACAAAGGCTTTAGCTGCCTTCTGCGGCAGTGTTAAACAATAAGTTGGGAATATATTTCTCTTAGATCACTCTCATCAAGTTTGTGAAGGAACAAGACGGCTCATGCGAGTTGTACGTTTCTTGAAAGCACAGAAATGTGTTTCACTTTGGGTTGACAGTAGCTCAGTCTGTAGGGGATGGGGAACTTGGCTTGGGAACCAGAGGGTCGCCAGTTCAAGTTGCAGTATTGACCAAGTACCGAATTGGGACTGGTTGCTGGAGAGTTGCCAGTTCACTTTCTGGGCACTGCTAAGGTGCCCTTCAGCAAGGCACTTGATTCCCATCTGCTCAGGGCACCGAGACATGTGTCTATGACGTCTCTCCATTAATGCATATACATAAGACCTGTTCCTGCATGTGTGTGAACTTTGGCCGTGTGTGTCTAGTATGCATGTAGCATGTGTCTAGCAATAACAGAGTCAAGTCTGATCTAAGCTCATCTGGCAGTCATGGTAGAGGAGGATTAATTATGTTAAATCATTAAATACCAAAATGGATAATTACCAATTTAAACTCTTTGTTATCTCTGATTCTGATCTACTTCACTGTTTTTCCTAGAAAATCTAAGCTCTCGCCGACATATTCAGTTGTACTTTATCTGAACACTGGTTGTTATTTGAGAGTTACGGTAACTTTAAACTGAATAAAAAGGCTAAACAAGTGGTGCCTTTTAAGTGGGACTTGGAAGGTCGTGTCGCATTTTGAAAAATGAGTGATTCATAAAATGAGCCTTAAAGTGATTAAAGTTACAAGGTTGTCTGTTTCTGCACCAGTGACAAAAAAAATTGATTTTTTCATTTTTCTTATCATAATTTGTTTTTCTTGCACAATGAACACTTATGTTAAATGATCAAGAATTTGAAAAAATACTGTTATGATATACATGTATTTACATAAATCATAATTTATGGATTCTTTAAAAAAACTATGATCACCATTAGTTCATGCTTATTTACTTTGAGTTCTTCTGCATTTTGATGGACAGTGCATTTTCTTAGTATGCGAAGAGGACTTTACATGTTTGCTTCCATGCTTTCTAAAGCTATATTGCTAGAGAACTATGGAGCTCTGACTCCAGTCTGTGGGGTTTTACTCCAGCCAATGAGATTTTTCAGCATAAGCTGCTTTTTTTTTAGAGTGTGTAAAACAGCACGGCTGAACATCACGCTTTGGACGGACTTGACACAACAGGAGTTTACATTTCCATGGCACTCTAACATTTTATTTCAAACATCTCTCTTTAACTCTCTGTGGTTAATTTAGTATTCAGCAGAATTGAAATCATAACAGATCTTTCAGCTAGCGACTGTGATGAAGCCAGGGCTAGAGCTTGTGCCAGCTGAGAAGTATTTAATCCCACTTTCTATGTTTCAACTTCTGCATAAATTGGTTCATGCAGTTTGCTGAAATAACATTTCCATATATCTAAACCTGTACTGGTCTTCTTTTTGACACTTTCTGCTAAAACAAAACCGTTAAATGCCAAATACTTAGTAACATATGTACTAAACTTTCTCCCTATCACCAGGGTCATGTCGATGAAGCAAATTAGGCATTAGGGTTTCTTATGAACATTATAAAAACATGTATCTTTTAAATGTTGGCCATTATCCTGACACAGAACAAGATTTACTATCTCATCCATTTGGATGAAACTACTTTATGTCTTGAGGAGAAATGTATCTTGAGAAAATAGAAAAACGTAATTAGACAATTTTTCTCATCACAAATGGCTATTTAACCGCTCAGCCCATTCATATGTGAACTGCAGGGCAGATGAGGGTGATCTTGATCTGCCTCATCTCTTTAGTATGCAGCGTGTTGGTGTGAACCTGACGTGACTTGATTAAATGGTTCATCCTCCCAGAGCCAGAGGTTAGTTTACTCAATTTTCACCTTGAGCAGCACACATCATGATTTATCTCTTTAAAGTTCATCAGTGTGTGTGAACGTGTGTGAGAGCAAGTCTGGATTCATGAGCATTGACTGTAAAATAACTGGCGTGATTTGGGTGGTGGATTATTTGATGAGTTGATGGGTGATGAGGCGGCTTTGTGAAGGGGGAAGTCTGAATTTGTGTGTTCTTGCGCAGTCCTTTTGTCAGTGTTTTGTTGTGACAAATTATGGTGTGTGTGTGTGTGTGTGTGTGTGTGTGTGTGTGTGTGTGTGTGTGTGTGTGATGGGGTTGAAACCCTGAGATGGAGGCATAGCAGAAGTATAGACGACCAAAAGAATAGTTGTAGTAGTGTTTGTGTGTGCACGTTTATGACCACGTTTACTTCATATCTCCCTGATGACCACAGCTCAGTCAGATGGCACGCTGTATTTTTGTTAAATGCACGAGGACGGCTGATAAGGACTTTGTCTGTGTACATGTACATACTATCTTATGTGCATTCATCAAAATTATGGTCAGGAAAACTCTCACTTTTTCCCATATTGAGGGCTTATTTATGCCACTTATAGCTCATAGCCTATGGTGCAGGGACATAATGCACATTACCTGGATGCAAAATTTTACCCACAGTGCAAAGGGCTTAAATGAAGTGTCTTATTAATCATGTTTGATTTTGAGCACAAACTAAATTAGCTATTTTGTCCCACTAGTTGTAACATAGCTAAGCCACCGCACTGACAGCAACAAGTCAAAAGTAATATCTTGCTCGTGACATCAAACATTTCACTTTTTTACTTTTCCTCTTTAGCTGTTTTCATTTACTTTCCTATCCCTAAGAAGTTCCTTATTTCATGGCTAAGTTACTGTCGTAACATTCATTTGATCTGAGTTTGAGAACGTCTTAATTTCAGGTGTAGGGTACGGATCTTGAAATGCCACTACCTGTTCCTTCTTTGACTAATAGCCCTAAGAACCCTTGACTGATTTAAACTCAGTGAAGAACATGTGGGAACTTCTGAGTCATACATCTTTAACTTGGATGGAAGTCTTCGAGATCTTTAAGTAATGAATCTTCTGTTCAATGATGGAGTAACAATTCGGCTAATTTGACCAAGAAATCAATCAAAGCAGTGGAAGATTGCATCCACTTACTTGTAATGCCCTTTAGATCTTAAAAAACGTAAAGACTAGGAAAAAAGCTAGTCGTAATGATACCACTGACTCACTCTGGATATCTCTGTTAGTCCCTTTGTCTTTAAGTGTATATGTGTGTTGGTTAGACTCCTCTACTTATCACCAGCTGCTTTTAATGTTAGTCATACATCATTTTAAGCTTATCAGCTATTGCAGTTGTTGCAGTTCACATTGGATAAAACGAGCAGCTAAATGCACAATCTGCTAATGTGTGTGTTTGTGTTTGCTGTGAAAGCCATCGTTTGGAGAACTGTGGTCTAGGATTTGACGAGACATGCTCCACAATAAGCCCCCAGGAGGTCACGCTAATCTGTTTCATCACCTCTTCATCCCTCCATGCTTCAATCCAGCCAATTTTTTTCCCGACTCCCCCCCCACCCTGTTCTTCCAGTCTGCAGTGCCAGGTTCTACAATGGCTTTTCGGACACAGGGAAAGGCTGTGGAAGGCTGCCAAACACTCCCCATGAATCTGTCCCACACACACTTGTCATGGGCCAAATTTCATCAGGAGGTAATGCCCGCTTGGCTCGCTCACTCTGGCTGCCCGTTTCACCTGGGATGTTCCCTTCTCATCAAGCCCCTTGTGGCGAGGCCCAGGTGGACTGCGGTTCAGCCCCCCTGCAATCGACCCTAACATCCTGGGTACCCTCCTGCAATTTGGAGTGTCTGTTGGGATGGAGGTAACGCTGAAAAGGAAGAAGGGAGAGCCTTGTGCATAAACCATGCTAATCTCATTAGTGCTGCCGTGATTGAATCCTGTAGGAATCTGCCGCCGTTGCCAGGAGAGACGAGAGAGCTTCTATATTATTAAAGGGTTTGGTCTGTCACAGGGGATGAAGAGGATGGCAAAGGAAGGGAATAGATTGAGAGGAGGACAGACTGACTGAGGTTGAATGAGAGGAAAGTGAAATGTAAGGGTAAAGGAAGACTGTTATGAAGTTACATAAAAAAGGAGAAAATTAAGTGACCTTCCACTATCTATATAAAACTCAGTATGGGTGAAAACAGGGCTTAGTTAGAACATTGTGATGATGAGGGAAACTTTAAACAAAAACAAAAAATGTAGGCTTACTTAGCAGTGTATAAAAATACAGTGGAAAAATACGACACCATCTTGAATTGCTCCATCACTGAAGAAATAACTTGTTATACTGTTATGCAATACAACCCGAGCGTGACAACTACACAACCCAAAATCAAAAGCATCTATAGTTGCAGTAATAAACAAACAAACCTTATCAGAAAAGAAGGGAGGCACGACTGAATTACCTGCAAACCACAAAGTATACAAATATAGAGGTTGTTCTTTTTCACTGTTTTGCTTATGAAAAATAAATGTATAAATACATTCATTTATACATTTACAGAGCTAATTTGGAGGTCTTTTGAAAGCTTTAGCATCTTCATGAGACACACTAGGATTTGCGAATGTGTTAAAAAGATGCTAAAGGTTACTTGGAACAGCTGCTAAAGGTTACCTTGAGACAGAGGCCACTTTGTGCATAAGATACCAAGTAAGGTTTGCCGTAACTAAGAGGTGTAAGGATCATTTTTGTGCTGGGGCTGAAAGTCTCACATTAATTTGCCTTCCATTACTATGATGTGTTTCAACAAGATTTCTATGAATCATGATGTTAATTACGGCAAACAGGTCTGTAATCTGCTCAAAATGTATCAAGGAATTGGCTTTAAAATTTGAAGATTTCCTGATATATACCTTTATATCTACATATTTGATGATATAAACCTTTTTTAGTTATCTATTTTATTCAAAAACCTAGCGTACTTTTTTTTTTACTTCTTCTAACATAACACACCAAAGGGGGCTCTAACAAAGGGTTGATATTTGATGACTGTCGATGGGAATTTATTGGACAATCCGGCGTTAAAATAGGGTACTTTAAATATCATAGATGTTGTTTGAGGGTGGTTTAAACTATAGCAGAAATGGGAAAACAGGTTGCTGTGTTCATGCAGAAAAAACAATATTTAATCCTTATAATTTGAAGTACAGAATAGTATCAGTTACATTGAGGTTCCTCAGAGCAGTAATAGAGGATGTGGCTGAATTGGATTGAAAAAGGGATAAAAATAGAAATGAAAATGTTTGAAATTAGAGTCGATAATATCATCATCCCCGAGGAGACCTCACCCTTATCAAGAGAAATCAAGTTCTTTCTCACATCTATACTTTATCTTTCCCCCGGCTCTGCTGTCGTTTTGTGGCAGTTCTGCCCTTTTACAGCCTCCCATGTGGAACCACGGTACAAGACATTTTTTTGAAGCCTCACTAGACAGCGACCTTGTAAACCTGTGAGTGTCCAAACAAGACCTCTGCATCCTCCCCTTCTCACTCATCAAGGCCAGGGTCTTTCAGAAACATTCTACCTATTTCCTCCCTTTTTAAGTTGGTCAACTTCCTCTTCTCCCACATCGATGGTTTTCTACCTCAGCTGCCTCGTATTTCTCTCTGCTTCTTTTCACTATTTCTTTCATATATTTCTTTCCACTCTTGAATTTCTTCAGTCCCAGAGGAGTTTTATCTCGTTGCTGCTGCTGCTGCTGCTGCTGCTGCTGCTCCAGTGGCTTCTAACTCCAGAGTTTTAGAATCATTGTCTAAGCAGACTGTTGTTTTAGTGTCTATGGTTCGTTTGTGTCTGGGACCCCGACAGCTCTACTTACTGTGAAAACTCAGTTGGAGAAGTTTTGAGTGTGTGTTTGTGTAGCTGTGGGACTCTGAGACTTTGTAAAGAGTCCCTTAACTTACTGTTTTCCCCCGGTTTGTTTTGATAAATCTCATTAAAGAACCAGCGTCAAAATCTGTTGACAAGAACATGTAAAAGCTCCCTGTTTTCCTAAATTGTGTTTCCCCCTGATCGTTTCTACTCTTTGAACAAAATTGAAAGAATCACCACTACTGAGCCGTTTTATGGATAAACAGATAACATGGGAATACCTGGTTGATGATCAGTCTGGTTATTGATCAAAGTTCTAACTGTTCAAAGTATTTGTACCCAACTGGGACTACAACAAGTGTCATCAAGCTGTAACCAAAAAACACTGTTTGAAACTTTTTCACACATGCTGTCCCCAATATCTGTACAAATAGAGAGACATGTGTATTATTAACTTTTGTCCTTGTGCCACTTTTGTTTTAGCCCCACGTGTTTGGCTTTATACCACTATTATTTGCTTTTATTTGCTCTGTTTTCTTATTGTTCAGTCTTTCCTTTGTTTCTCTTTCCTCTTATCCTTCGTTTTACATCTATTAGCCTTAGACCTGCCAAGAGAATAGCTGGAAAAAAGAATAGCAAAACTACAATTCTAAGTCTTTGTGTATGTGCTTATCTGTGACACCTTGTCAGAATCACCATCTACATCACTTTAATGGCCAAGACATGTGGCACAAGCTGGGAATTTGCCCCACCGGACCAATGACCTGCTATTCGACAAGCCTTTTTCAGATCTCTATAATCCCTGCTCTCGTCACACACCAATCTTTTCATTCCCCTTTCATTTTCTTTTATTTCCATGGTCCTGGATGTCCTGACTCCTTCCCCCTTCACGCTTTGTATTGTCTCTTCTCATTTACTTCACTTTGTCACTCAGATGACCTTTGTTATGTTCCAGACTCACTTCCTCCCTTCCTGTCATTTTCTTTTCCTTTACCTGTCTTTTGAATCCTTTTCTTTTTCTGTGTCTCTGTCTCAGGTGCATTTCGTGATCTCTCTCCTTCTCTCTGTGTTGTTATCCTTCAGAGGTCAGTAAGGGCTGAACCCTTATCTTTGGGTTACAGTCTCACACTTGTTGGTGGCTGCCTTGAGGATTTGAACGCTCCATTATTGCAGAACTTGGTTTGCACAAGCTTCGGTTTCCCCAAAAGTAAAAGATAAATTGGGATGTCACCTATCACTTTTGTATGCTTCATTGTATGATATCTGATGGCATTTTGTAGATCACAAGAGACAGGGAGGGACTGCTGTCCTTTTCCTCCTTTGTCTGTGTCCTTACCTAACATTATTCCTGTCAGATGGTAGAATCTCTGAAAAAGAAATGGTCCACATGCTTCTGCATTTGTATTATTTATTGTATTAGCATTTATTGGACTATCTTTAAATGCTTTATATTCCATCAGTGATTTTTGCAACATTAAATGCATCTACATTAACAACCAATGTTGAAATCTTATTTCAGTCAATGACAAATAATACTTGCTTAAATTAAACAAAATGTTTTATTAATAAATTACTACCAAAATCAAACACTTTTTTTTTTTTGTGGTTCTCATCTGTTGGGTCAGGATCCAAAAGTGGTTTCACAGAGTTTGCTTTCTGTAGGATGCAAATGTGGAAAACAAATTGGGGCAAAAGGTCCACTTCTAACATCATTGTTTTGTTCCATCTTGCTGTGCGGTCACATATATATTGTCAAGGTACAAACGACAACGTTTTTCATCAAATTTATTTTGTGTGGTTGAACTTCAGAAATTTGACTTGTGATTTCACATTAGGGTCCTAAGGCTAGACCAGTTAGGGAACCATTGGTTCAAGTGGTTTCATTAGCGATATACTCAGTGCACACTTTAACATTTAATGTTCATTGTCACAAGTATCTTCAAATGCTTAGAATTTTTAAAACCTGAACACACTAAATGTTATGTGTCATGAAGGTAACACTCTCAATATTATGTTATTTAATGTCCGTTATTCAGATTTTTGCACGATGATTCCGCTGCTAGTTCCCAACCCTCCAACAGGAGGTCCATTTTATTTAATAGGTTTAAAATAAATGTAAATCTATTTCACTTAAATTCAATATTTTTTTTTTGGATGCGACGGCTGGTGCATTACTCCCTGAGGGGAGATTTCATTGTCTGCGTTTCTTGGCTGTTTCAGTCATTTGGAGGCATCATCTTGTGAGGTTTATGTTCTGGGAAGTTTTTCAAGACAAGCAAAAAATGAAATCTGACAGTGATTGTGGCAACAGCCAAAGCCGGTGGGAGTTCATGCCCAAAAAGGAGAAAATGCAGTCTGAGAAGGAAATGTCACGACAATCAATCATAATGTTCTTAAAAAAAAAAAATACAGGAGACGACTGTTTTACTCACTCTACGTACATTATGGTTGGAAAATGTTATAACAAAAATAACCCACATTTTATCGTTGATGAAAGTTTATACGTAAGATGAATACTCATGAGGAGACATGGATCAACATCACACTTCTGTTCTCGTGTCTTGCTCAACCACATCTGCAGAACTTTTCGAAAGGCGTCACATATATCTCAAAAGATATTATCATTATCAGGGTCATGTCACATTGACCCAGCTAAACTAATCTGTGACGTCAATTACACTGGAGCAGACAATAGGTCTACCAAACATCCTTGCAGATATGAGGAAAGACAGTTGACACTCTCTAAGATGTCCTTGGTGTTCTAATCAGGTTAATCAGGTCTGACTGACGTTAGAGAACAGTGAAGAAACCTAATGACGTTTGTATATTAGAATCTAAATAACTACAGAAATTACACCACACTCACCTCCTCCCCTCCTGTTTAGTTTCCTGCTGGCTCTGACTCTTGATTTATACTGATGGCCTATTTCTCACGCTCTATCACTTCTATCGCCTTTCTTGGGTTGGTCTTTCATTCTGTCTCCTCCTATACACTTCTTTTCCCACATGCTTTCCCTCCTTTCTCTGCAACTGGTTGATTATTCATTCATCCAGCATTGCTTTAATTCATATCAGCATAATGATTCACCCCGAGTGCATTCTTTTCTCCCCCTAACTTTCCTTTTATTCCATCTCTGTCTCATTTCAGGAACTGAGCATAACTCAAATCTGACATACTCACCCTGCCCCCTTTTCTTTACTCTTCTTTTAAAACATATTTCTTAGTTTCCTATCTTCAGGCATGTAGCATGAGCTCCAGTGTATGGAAGAAGAGGTGTTTTGTAAAGTGCAGATATGAACATAGGTTACCCATGAATGGACCCATCTGAATGTGTGAAACGCACCTTGCCATTCACCTCTACAATTCCTCCTTTCTTGCTGTAATATCTTTGCCCTTCCAGTATTCCATTCACAGCTAGGTGTCACAGGGAGGCTGCACAGAGAAGATCTCTTTGTGTATCACTCTACTTCACTGCACCTTTGTCTTTCTTGTTAGTTTTAGGCTTAAACTGTATTAAACTGGAAGAGGTTTTTAAACACAATATATGGATCAACACAGTTTAATCTCAGATTTAAAATGCAGCCGCTTATATACATTTTACCAGTTTATGATGAATAACATGTTTTACACAAAGAGTTTACACGTTTTACAACACATTACTATAAGTACCTTTACATTGAAATCGCTGCGTCATTTACATATGAAAGGTAGAGTTTATTTTTAGCTCAAACACTAATTGTGTGTTGGCATAATACATGAGTGTGGATTTCTCCCTCTTTACTCTATTTTGCTTTCAAAAATCCACATACGTTACATATAGTACTTATATACCGTACATAGTTGGGCTGTTCTGCATCATTCTGCCCAGGGGAGGCAAGGCCAAAAGTTTTCCTCAACAAAAAAGATTGAAAGCAGTTCATGATCTTCTGTGTTTTTATTTAAATCTTGACTTATCTGTGTGGTGCTGATAATTCTTAGATCCTGGTATCTGTCCAGGCACATCATCAGAACCTAATGGTTCTCATCTGCCAATGCCAGCAGATGCAGCAGACAATATCAAAGAATAAACTGAGCCACATCTGAGAAAATTACTGGCACATTTGTCTAAGAGTCCAGTCAGAGTATGCAAAAATGCAAAGCTCTACAAGTGACATTTCCTCCCTCAAAACATCATCTAAGATGTTTATTTTTTCTGAACTGTGACTATTTTTAATTGGTGGGTCATCTTGTGAAAGTACAGAAGGAGGTGGTGATCTGAGTTTTTAAACAACTTTGTCACCATCATAAACTTAGGGTGCGGTGTCTCTTTCCCCTCTCTTCTTCCCCCATTCGAACCCTGGTCCACTCTTTGGTCTGTCTCTGGTCCTTTCAGTATTTTCAGCATTTTTATGGCTCCCACTTCTCATTTCTCTCTCGCTGGCTCTTAGAGTGTCTCATTTGTTCTTACTTTCCTCGAGTCACCTCCTCCTCCTTCAGGGTCACTGCCATCCATCTAACAAGCAGCAGACTTTTTTGTCATGTCGCCCCAGAGAGAAAGGGAGAGAGAGAGCGACGGGATGCTTGTGCAGGCAGACGAGACACCCTGCCACACTCCAGTCGGCACGACGTGTGGAGGCAGGAGGATGATGGAGATGTGTGTTATGTGTGTGTTTACGTGTTTTGTGGTAGGCGCAAGAAGGTTGCAGCTGAAAAATGACAAATCATACTTATTACCGTGGCAGAATCATTAAAAAGAGCTGGAGGCTTTGGCATGCATGAGACACAGAGAGAAAGCGGTTAATAGATATAAAGCTTTTTTCTTCCAGTTTTTATACAACCACAAGGATTTGTTCATGTGAGCACACAATAACATTTTTAATGCCAAAGGTCAGTCTTTGAAAAAACATGTAATTTATGTGTCACACTGTGCAGCCAGGACTGCTTTTTATCTTAACAGCGCAACAGCACTCCAGATTTGCACATTTAGTTTTTAGGAGCACAGTTAGCCTCAGGTATAACATCTGGTGAGTCGATATTTTAACCACTCAAGCTGTTGAGCGAGGTTAAGGGTAGAGTGTGTCAAAAACAGGTGGTGGAAGAGGATGACAAAGCTGCATGTGTAAATGAAATATTTGTGCCCTGTCTGTGTCAGATAAACTGTTGCGCATATTGTTGTGTTGCTCACTGAGTGTGGGACTGATACTGCCAGAGGCCTGACAGGCTGTCACAGTCGGGCTGTGTTTGACTTATCTGGCTTTCGCTACACCCAACATGATCCAAGATGACTGATAACGCACAGTCAACTGACTTGAGTAGCACAGGATTCATATTTTATCTACTATCACATGCATAAAAGATAAAGGACACAATATTGTTTCTCAAATCATACTGTATAAAAATCACACAAGTATAAATGAATCAAATGTAAAAAAAATTGTTTATAATGTACTTATATAATGTCTTTTGTAAATAGTGTGTATTCAACTCGACTCAACTTCAACTTTATTTGTCCCCGAAGGGCGATTGGTTTTGCGGCAAGGTAGAACAAGAGAGTAAAAAGACAAAGGACAAAATGCTGTAAGTATGTTTGTTTGAGGGCAACAATTTTTGTATACTTTTAGTACTTTGCAAGCAGCAACTCGTGGTGTTAAAAAAACAAAAACAAATGCAGAAGTGCAAAACAAATACAGTTCCTTTAATTCTCCATTTGTGGCTGGCTGTAAAGCCAAGGAGTCTCCATCAGGTCCCATCTGAAAATGCCTAAAATATTCATAAATTTGCATGTCTTAGTTGACTGAGATGCACTTCAATTCAATTTTTTTTGTATAGCACATTTCATACAAACTTAAACTCAATGTGCAGGCATAGCTGTTTGCCAGGAGGTATAAGGCCAGCCTTGGCTCCATCACCTCTTTGTCTGTAACTAGACTGACCAACATTAGAGTCAGCATTTCCAATATTGCAACATTGTTCAGATTGTAAACACCTGTGGGTGATGTCACTGAGACTACATTCATGTTTCATACAATCTATGTACGGTATACACTTATACTACTCAACATGTAATCCTAGTTTCTTATTGTTAAAAAATGATGACCTCATTAGAAATAAGTAACACAAGCCAGTGATGTAGGCAAATGGACAAATAAAGATCTGCAAAAGACAAAACAACACATTTATTTTGAACACCTCTGACTTAACAATGGTGAAAAAAGTAGGTCAGAGACGTTCACAAAGTCTGGGTGGTTATCACAAGAAGACAGTGAATTAATCCTCATTTAAAATGTATGCTTTCACAGTATGACTTGATACTTTTAATATAAGTGAGCGCAACATGACAATGAGGAAAGGTCCCAGGAAAATAGCTTCTCAACATTTTCAACCCCTGGAGCCACAGGGCAGGAGAAGTGACACAGGTTTTCTTGAGATGCAGATTCATGAAACATGAAATTGTGATTTTGTTATGTGGATACCCACTAGTGTCTGTTTTGACCTTTAGGTGAAAGATGCAAAGATTTCCTCTGTTTGTGTGAGGTTGTCTGGGTAGAATGGCTAACGCTGTGCAGACTAAATTAGAAATTGTCCAGAGTTTAGAGAAATTATGTTAACGAGACTGAATAGTTATTTCATTTTCTTAACTTCAATATTTTAAAGAAAGCAACATTTGCCTAGGTAGAGTGAAACAAGATTAGTGTGCTGTGCCAAAGATGTTAAGCTCTGATTGGTTTGTGATCAAAAACTGGTCTACCAGTCTTGGTGCCAGGTTTTGACACAACATATGTCTACAAAGTGAACATTTCTTAAAATAAAAAAATAATGCAGTCTGGTCTAGGCTTCAAACCTGATTAAACCCTGACCTAGGACTTCTTCTCTGCCTCTCAACTTTTTTTGTGAGCAACAACAAAATGCATTATTCACTCCTAAGTCATTGTTTTAGCAGCACCAATGCACTGATGGATATCTATTATTTCCTCTCTGGCAGGATACGATAAAATATACTTAAATTAACTTCACAGACTCTGAGAATTGAGATGTTACATCAGATATGGTAATTTGTTACAGCACAAGAATAAAAGGGAGTTTGAAAAATGTATTGTCCTTAGACTTATTTCTAGTTGTTAAATCAGCAGAGATTTCAAAAAAGTTTTAGGACTTAAAAACACGTTTTGCTTTTGACAGTATACATACAAAATGGAAATGAATGGAAGATAGAAAATTCTACACTCATGTCAAGTCATTAAGAAAATGTGTGGTAACATTCTGTAATGAGGGTACACAGCTCCTGCTTGATTAGTGAATGACTAATGTATGACTCATCGTCATCTAATACATGAGCCATTATTTCTCATACACTCCTGTGGCCTAATATAAATAAATGGTCAAGTCAGTGTTTGTGTTATGGGATTACAGAACCTTTACAATCATTAGTCATCATCAGTTTATCAATCTGGAGACACAGCTCACACATAAAATGTAATTACCATCATCATCATATTAGCCAGTAACGAATTAGGTGGACGAAAGCCTCTCAGACATAAATGCATGTGGAAGAAAATATGACTCATCTTTTCATGCATTTATAAAGACATGAGAATAATTGATTTGTATATTGTTTCAAAGACATAATGCTTATTGATTTTCCTCAGAAATTAGGACAATTACCATGATTACACCCAAGACACAAAACTTGCATAAAAATGTACAGTTTCATACACTCAAATGCTAAAAACTGACAAGCATTAATTTTCTCTCAAGAGTAGAACATACAATACAGTACACAGTTTTCTCTTTTGTTCAGTGATAATCAGTCTCACACTTAACATTTCCAGTCGACGCTGTAGTAAGTTCTGTATTATTATCCTGTGAAGGCACTTACCAGCTTAACAACTGTCAAATACAGCTTTTAGTAAGTTTTAAGCATAGTATTACACTAGCTTTGTACAGATCTTTTTAAATTGGTTCAAAATTGACTTTAAGTACCTCATTTATAGCCTATGAATCTTTTGAGTTCCTCCATCAGTAGGGTACAGTGTCCCTCAAGGCTCCGTTCTTGGTCCACTTCTTTTCCACTTCTTTGGTCCATGTTTTCTGTTCACCAGAATCATTTGCAGCTTCAGTATTCACACTTGTATGTAGACGACTCCAAACTCTACATTGCGATCACTTGTAATGAATGCTGGATGATCTCTGTTTCCTAGCTCTTTGAAACAGCTTTCTTACATACATTGCTTACGATATAATTCCAGGCTGCCCGGCATGGTGAAAAGATATGGGCACAGTGTGAGGAAAGGATAAAGGTTCACAGAGATAGTCAGAGATCCAGGAAGGAAATGGGGGATGAGTGAGAGGAAGAGAGGGAGAAATATGTCCAGCAAATTGGTGAGGAGGATCAGCCATCCAGATCTAATATAGACTGTGAGTCTCTGGGCTCACCAGGCGCAACCTATCACCTACAACATAACAAACACTGGGTTATGGGTGCATGTATGAGCGGATGTGTGTGTAGATTTGTGTGTGTGATTATCTCTTGGTACTGGACAAGCTCCCTGTCTGCCAGGCTGACTTTCTGGCCTGCAAACTGTGCAGCAGATGGAGAGTTTGAGAAACTTTGACTTTTTTAACTTCTATGTGTTATAACAAGTTCCTGTATCTCTAAACATTACAGCAAAGAAAAAGTAATTTCAACCCAATAACCCTCCACATCTCCCAACTTCATAGACTCACGACTGTAGACGGTAACAGAATGAGTGGAACCTGTGAATCACAGTGCATAGAGCTAGTAACCCACACTATCACAACTGAAATATAAATGTTCACTGCAATATTGTGTAGCCTGAATTAGATTGTGTGGCACACAAACATAAAAAAATGCAGCAATATAGAAAGATCCATTGAGACCCATAAAGACGAGGTCACGTGACTTGACTTTCATACCGTTAATAAACCTGCTGATTCAGAACATTTTTACCATTTCAAACACCCTGTGGAATATTATTTCAAGTCGTACAAGATTATGAAGGGGAAATGGCAATGGCTTATGCAAAGTAACATATTATGATTTAAGTTAAGTGACAAGATGTTGGTAGGAGCAGCTAGAAGCACCCTCTAGTCACTTAAAGTGGTCAAACCAATAATCATGCATAATTTTGAACCTTTCTGTAATAAAACTAGATCAGTTTTATACAGATATAACTCTCTAACATACCTAAGAGAGTCACATAAGTAAATGTACATGCAAGCAAACTAAAGAGCGCTACCATTAGCCTGCTAGCACAACAATGGAGCTCAAGCCAAGGAAAATTCTGTCCGCTGCTTGCGCTAAGTGCTTAATAAATGTGCGTTCCAATTTGATAACTCCTTTGTTCAAACACAAAGGGAGGGGGGTTGGAGGTCTGTCGCTGTAGGAGAGCGGAGGATTCAGTGTGCTGAGGTGTCACCAAAGTAGCAGTTTTGGTTTAATGCTGGTGCTCAAGGGCGACATGTACTGGTTTAAAAAGTTGCACATTCTTTCTTTAATTTCTTCCTCAATAAGCGGAACCTTTTTCTATCTAATTTTACTGTATGAACATTTGCTATAGATGGTGAGCTCTGGCATGTACCTGCTTGCATTAAGGAAGCCCAGTAAGAACCAACAAATACAATGTTGAATGTGAGAACACCACGACTGCTTTTTTTGACCTGCGAGAAGGTTACCCCCATACCTTTTCACCTGCCCTTACATTCCCTACATGTCCTGCTGTCAGCAGAATAGTTAGGCTAAGTGAGGCCAGCTGTGACTAGTAAGACTGTGAAGCATTCAATTGGTAATGTTTATTTTTTCAACAAAACAGGTCAAGTGAAACAAGTTTTCCATGATGTTTATTATTGTCAATTTGTATTGATCTATAACTTCCCACTTCATTATATTGCCAAGCCATGTTGCTCTTTGTGTTCTACTGTTTCAGATGGGAATGCATCCCCCCTTTTTTAATTCTGCCTCAGTAAGCAATAATACAGCCTTCCCAAATGTAATGCTGCTAATCAGGCAATGAACTGTTCCTACCCAGTCTTGTGTGTACAACTTCACAATGACTACGATGCAATTGAAATCATCTGAATCAATCTTTAGAGAGGCAGAACTCAAATCGCTAAGCATTGCCACAGGGTATAAAAAAAGATGAAGAACTTTCATCACCATTTTCCTGCCGGTTAGAAAAATAAATTATATAGTACGAGATAGTAGCTCACAGTGTGAGTGTGAGAAGGCATCAAGAGGGAGTAAAAAGAAGCAAGATAAGGAAGTTCACAAAGAAAGAGTTTCCTTAGAGAAAACACAAACCTAGTTATGAAACGGGCGAGGAAAACAGCCCCAGCATGTCTTTTTAATGATCCATCACAAGCCCTTATTGGTCTTCCTACATCCCTCTCCCTCTTCTCTCCTTCTAACTCCTTCTTTCTGTCAGATTTCATCAGCTGGCCCTTCCAGCGGCTCGTCTCTTGCTTACAGATTACACTACTCCCCAAAGGCCGGGCCCTCCTCTATCATCTTCCTATGTTTATCCCCCTCTCTCGTCTGTCTTCTACCCTCATGAGGACCAAAGGCTTCCCTTCGTCCTGTCATCTCAGGCCCTCATCTCGCCTGCTTTCTTTTCCTCCTTCCTGCTGCCTAAGCCCTCTGCCCTTCCTCCTCCCACTGAGAGGAAAGTTGAGATAAAACTTTTCTATGCAGAAAATGGGTTATTGCAGACCCTTGTGAAGGGACAAGATATGTTTGAGCAGGACATGGAGAATTTCATAAGCAAGAAATCAGACGGCAACCATATTGAGTTCCTTTATTATTGTTTTGCTTTGCTCACAAATCTTGGCTTTAATGGCCTAAATAACCCTTTCACTTTTGATTGCTTGATTAAGATACAATTTAGACTAAAATCTTGGAATTGGATCCTTTTATTTTAATTTGTCACAAAAGGAAGACTTTTGGATCGACAACAGTTTTCTCTCCTGTTGGGCTTGACTGCTGTTTTCTCTGACCGTACTGTCCCTCTACACTTAATTCCTCTCATTGATCCTGTTCTTTTTCTTGCACCTTTCCTCTTCTGCCAATTTTTATCATCAATACTTCATTTTTCTCAGATGTTCTTCCAACCTTTCATCTCCTCCATCCTCCTATCCTCACTCAATAAACATTCTTTACTTCATAATCACAATGTGCTCTTGTTACCTTTCCCTTCCTTTCTGTTCCCTCAGCTGTTCCATCACCTTTTCTTCTCTCTCCACTAACTACATCTTGCATGAGGAAAAAACACAGCTCAGAGAAAAAGGAAAAGTGCAGTGAGAAGGACAGGGATAAATGTTCAGGAAAAAGGATGGGAGAGGGAGAGAGACATTGCAATGATTAAAGAAAGAAGAGAGAGAGAATTTCCATTTGGTGTCTCATTTAGCTCGATGGTGTGTTCTTGCTGGCTCAGCCCTTGAGGCTTGTTAATGACCGGTATTAATGAAGCCTCCTATCTTCATTTCACACAAGAACACACTCACACACAATGGACACATAGATGGAAACAAATGCAGGAACCTGAGCTTTAACTGCCTCCATATCTATCTTCACACACATGAATACAAACAAGCAAATGAATGAACCTTTTAGCAATAGCAATGCTACAGGACAATATATCCAGAAAACTCAGTCCAAAGCCTTGAGAATGTCAAATATAATGTCCTATTTTATATTGAAACATTTTTCATTCAAAATTTGCGATAATACAGGTTAAAATATTTTTTTTCAAACTACCACAGTCAAACACTGCCGTTAAGTAATCAATCATTCTTATTCTACTAATGTGACACAAAATCAGCTCCTTCCAAGATTTTACCCCCATTTTTGATATAGGCTACTTTTTGCAACTGTGGGCATTTTTATGAACTCTAAGAAAGCTGACATGGACATCATGTAGATTAAAGAACAAGCAGGGTGATTACCAAAACATCTTCACAACATGTATGTGCATTGGAAGGGCTTTCTGCACACAGAGTATTTTCTATGTGTGTAACCCTTTGTTCCTTGGTTCATTGATTATCCTCACACGATCAATCCTGAGGGAGACACATATCCTCTGTTATTCTCTGTAATGGTGACCGCAGGGAGTGGACAGGTGAATGAAAACAGAGGGAAATGGAGAATCTAGGGATTTTGGGAACATGAATTAGTAGAAGACATGAGGAGACACTGATAGAGCGAAAGACGATGAGAGGGTGATGGATTGATACTCAGAGGAGGGGAGAGGGGGGATGGCAGTAAAGTGTTGGATGCATGAGACAAGTGACAAGTGGATGTTTATAGACCAGAAACAAGCTTAGAGGTTGTTAGATGATTGTCCAACCCTGTCACATACTTGTTATATAACTACGCGGCTTTAATATTTATGTTTAGTGCCAATGGTCAGCGCCATTGCAGGGAGCAGAGTGATGCAGTGAAATGGAGGCGAGGTGGAGGTCTGTGTGGTGGAAAATTTGATTGTGACACCAGCTGCCATAGTTTGTGTGTTGTCTAGCTTAACATTTTTATTGTAGCTGGGAAAAAAAAACATTTCAAATTTAAACAAAAAATCAATCAATTGTTATTTCAATAGTTCCTTTTCTTAACAAATATTATCTCAAGTCACTTTGCAAAAAGAGCAGGACTAGACCACACTCTACATTTATCAACATTCAGAAAGTAACAGTAGAAAGAAAAGAAAAAAACTGGGGCGCTGGTGGCGCAGTGGTTAGAGTGCGCCCCATGTATGGAGGCTGTAGTCCTCTAAGCGGGCGGCCCAGGCTCGAATCCAGCCTGTGGCTCCTTTCCCGCATGTCATTCCCCACTCTCTCTCCCTGATTTCCAACTCTATTCACTGTCCTATCTCTCCAATAAAGCATAACAATGGACATTTATAGGGTGTCTTTTCATTATATTAACTAGTGGAAGCTTATAAGGTGAAAGGATTTGGTCCAAGCACAGAACTTTGTGGCACTCCATGACTGACTTTGATGTGCATTGAGGACTTATCATTTAAATATCCAATCTGAGATCTAGCTAATAAATATGATTTAAACCAACTCATAGCGATTCCTGTAATGCCAATTAAATTCTCTAATCTCTCTAATAGGATGTGATGGTCAGCCTTGTCAAGTGCAGCGCTAAGATCCAACAGCATAAGCACATAGAGAAGTCCACAGTCCAAAGTCAGATCATCTGGAACTTTCACCAGTGCAACTTCTGTGTAATGGTGGACTCTTCATCCTGACAGAAAAGTCTCAACAAAGATGTTTTCCGAGAACAACCATAGTTCGGTCTCAGCACAAATATAATCAATTGGACAATGACAGCCTAAACTTTGCCAAAGCTCTCACACTAGAATGTACACAATACGCCAATCACAGGACTTGGGGTCTGCGTCGTTTTGGCGTTTTGTTACATTATTGAGAAGGTGCACGTCAGGCTACAGTATGTATATTTACTGTAGGCTTCTGCTCAGGTACAGGGATACATGAACTGTGGTTCCATGCAGAAGTATAAATCAGGCCTTTGGCTAAAGTGAAAAGCACCTTCAACAAGAATCAATTTTCCATCAGCCTGCAAAGCAACAGGAGCATTTCAGGCACACAGAGGTCAACCAGTCAAATTAGATTCCTACAGGCCCCTGGAGGTGGTATAACAAACTTTCAGAAAAAGGTACAGAGGTGCTAAATAGAGGCGGACAACAAAGTGTAGGAAGGGAATTTTAGCTCATAAACAAAGAATGGAATGAGAGATAACAGACACAGCAGGGAAATGCAAATGGTCTGAAGTAATGAGGGAATATGGCCAGAAGCAGGAAATGTAAGGAGAGACTCAGAGCAGTTGATGGAGAGGAAAAGGAAAGGTTAGACATGATGAGACCAAGATAATTAGCCTTGGAGGCCTGAGAGTCTTCTTCTAAATCACCATATGATGCCTTGTTAGCTCAATGTGGCTCCCTTCAGATCCCTGCAGCACAAGCATGCATCATACAATAAAACCACCCAAGTAACGGGACGTATAATTGTCCCAAAAACAACATTGACTCAATGAAATAGGAGGGAAACACTTTTAGCGGATCAACAGTCTATCTAGTTTTAAGTACCCACATAAAAGTGTAAATTCTATTTCCCCTTTGTTTCAAATTGCCCTATGGGGAGCAATAAAAAGATTAACTGAACTAGAATTAGAGAATAATTTGAATGTTCTGTAATCCTGTCGTTTCTTAAAATCTCTCTGTATGTAAAGATACTTATATCTTTAAAGAGGTCTTCGGTAAAGAAGAGAGTTCATATCTTCAGAGACAGATGCTAAGTAGCCTTAGTAAATGTGTACCTTTAGATCTATATTACAATGATCCTTTCCAGCAGGTAACAGTACAACTCGTGTAATAACAGTTACTGTAGCAAGCTGGAAGACATTTTGTTCTAGTCCTAGTAAATAATTGATAGTTAGATTTTCCTTTGTGTTGTGTTCTGTATAGTTTAATACTAGTTTAGTTTATGAGGGGAACAAGCTTTATCCGCGTGCCATTTCTCCTCACTGTGATTATATTTTCTCTTTTTTGCCGCTACAACTGCATCCGTCATATTCGGCGGATTGAATAGCGTCTCATTGCTGAATTGTTTCCACTCCTTTACTCCCGAGCGCTGTGTCTGACTGCGGAAACCACACCAGCTTCCCGCCAAGATGCATCCCGTCTCAAACCAGACAAGCTAAAACATGAAAATACAGGAAGAGGACAGGGTCTCTGCAGACGGTCACCACCACACATGTATGGAGGCCCATTATTGATAATTGAGCGACAGCATACTTTTGTAGAAGTCATGATTTGGAATGGCCAAATACATTATATGGTTCGGAAAATTCTCCTCATTTTTCCAGTCCTAACTCTTTTATTTTCATTATCTTTGGCCACATAAGTCTCTTAGTAATTCATCACTGACTGACTCACACTGACTGTGGAGTGCATATGCCTTTATATACGTGTATGTTTTGATATGCCTGTGGTATTTCACAAAGGTAAGGCTCTGTGCAAACAGATTGCTCGCCACTTGGGCACGAAACCAGGAGGGAGAGAGGTAGGCTGGCAGCAAACATGACTTTATTTGTTTATATAAATATATGAAAAAGCGCTTTGAAAAGGGCACTTCTTCTCTAAGAGGTCAGACGGCAGGTGCTCAAGGCCCATCTGAGGAGATTGTAGATGCACATGACAAGTTTCTCCTGTTTCCCTCAAGCAAACTTCTGTTTTGTCACTCGAATGTACGTGCCAGATGTGTGAGCAATTGGACCTGTTTACTGCACGTGAATGCATCTAGTACTACTTGTCGCTTTGGGTTTGTTACAATGAGAATTATCTTGGTAAGAAAGAGGACGTTACAGTCTGCTGCTAGAAATAAACATGAAGGCAGGAAACTATGAAAACTGAAGCGGTTGTAGCATGAAAATAGACTCATCTACAAGGAAAAGCATTAAATGGGTTTTGTCTTCCAAAATTCTTGAACGCAGTTCAATATTTATTTAATGTTTTAATTATTACTGCTGCAGTTTATGTTTACATAGTGTATTTTCAAACCTTTGGATAATAAACCTCTTCCCGATAGGCTGCAAAAAAATAAGCCAAATGAGAAAATGCTTTAAGAGGAAACCTGGTGCAAGAATCTCTTTTTCCCCCCATTGCTTTTGGAGCATAAAAAAAAAATTCAATTATGTATACAAAAAGGCAGCGCTCTCTAATGAGTATGTCTCCAAATTGCACCCATGGATGTGCCTAGAATAACCTTTGTAACAGAATGGGTTTAATGGTAGAAGGTGTATGCTGTGTTCTTGGGGCAACACAAAGGAACGCTGCCATTTTCAAATCCCAAACAAGATGGGAGCCAATTATAAAGTTGAAAGTTAATGAGACACAGTCTCCTCTCCTTTGGCTCCTAATTTTCCCAACGGAGTTTTGCTGTGTCCAAAGGTAAAAGACAAGAGTTTTATTTTCAGGCCCCCAACAGGGATAAAGAGATTTTTTCTTTTTAATCTGAGACACGTTTATCCTCATCTGCGGGAATGATGCTTCAATTTATTAAAAACGGTACAAATGCCATGCTTTTTTTTTTAAACCTCTGAATCCTGTCAGGTGAAGCGGAAACAGATTGACAGATTTCTTTAAATACAGCCATTAATATGTCAACAAGAAAATATACACAAATACTGACACAGTACAGACAGCCTCAGTAAAGATCAAAGACAGGTCAACTTTGCATTGCCGGTCAGCAGAATTAATTCAAATGAATTTGACTTATTTTTTTGCCTGATTAATAAAAAATGTTTATGTCACATTATATAGGAACCCAGTCTAACCAGATGAAGCCATGCAATTCCCTATTATAGTGTGCATTGAATCTTCTAATTTGCTATAAAGATGATGTTTCCTGTCATCACCTGCACCAAGATAAAAGGACTGACAATGCTCTGCCCAGGGCATCCACGTTATTTGATGCACTTTGGCACCCACCAAAGGTCTCTAATAGCAACAACACTGTCCTGAATCACACAGTGCTTTTGTGGCTCCCCATAACAAAGTGCATTTGTTGACAGGCAGAAGGGTCACCACCCTTCAGAAATGTCTGAACACCCCTTGTTCAAAATTGTTTTTGTTAAAAAAAACAAACAGATTAATTTACTCTACATAATTAATTCATTACACAGCTTGTGCTGGCAAATGATACTGAGCTTCTGTATACTATCTATTTAATCTAAACCTAATGCCTGACAGTCAGTGTCCTTAAAGCTGTGGGTGAAACTGAAGGGCCAGTGGCACTATGGAAACAACATATGTTCCTAGCATTACAGTTGGCATAGCAACGCAGTTTCACTGTGAATGGGTTCATAGAATCTTCGAGTCATGAGTCATGAGTCATGTTTGTTTGTATTGGTGAATATGTGCGGACAAGAGGACAAATCATCAGTGCAGTTTAATCCTTGTAAGAACGAACACTGAGTACATAGACAGACAGATCGTTTTTTGTTGTATGAGTTTTCCAAAACATGGGAACACATCCATCTACTTCAACAACTAACCTACTTCAAAATAACATTAACATCAAGTGGGTCAAGCCAAAAGGAAAGCACAAAATTGTGTTACAAAAATAATGAAATAATGCAGTACAGACAAGATAAACAGGCCAAAACCTTTGATCTGATGAGAGAAACCACATAACCTGTTCATAGAATAGAGAACGGATTGTCTCAGACTTAAGGAGCTCTTTGCCAATCTGGAAAATTCTGGTCTGTGAATGATGTTCGGCCCAGATTATCATGTCATTTTGGGGCAGAGAGTTCATTAGGGCTGCCAAAATTATATCAAGTATGTTTTATTATCTAACACGAGAAGAGTACTTCAACATTTACCAAGCTGGACAATGTAAGCAATAAGAGAGAGGTCTACAGGAAGACACAGCCGCTGAAGATGTTGCCAAGCAGAGATAAATGCTAGCCTTGAATCTGATGTTCACTAATGTTCTGCTGACTGATGTTCAACTAAGAGTAAATATCTCAGCTTCAGTTTTTGCAGAAGAATAGAGTTGAGACTGTTTGTCTCCAAGAACACTTTCTGATCCAGATACATTTTGCCCTTCTGCTAATCTTACCTGACTGTTGCACCAGATCAGTTCCACTTTGTTTACATCTTCTTACACTACAGAATATTTGAGAATATTTGTGATCGTATGATGTGGTGCGTTTCCTTCTCTGGAACACACAAACTTTATTATAATAGAATGTAATTAAAGATGCACGTCTTTTTTTTCCAATCTTGTAGTTTGTAAAGTTTTAGATTTCCCAGAAGAACATACGTCAATTTTTTTTTTTGTGGCCCTTTTTTACAGTGCGTCTTTGATGTTAGTCAGTTTAAGCAAAAGCTCAACAAACACAGAACAGTCTGCTACACCTGCGACATGTCAGCCAAGAAAAGTTATGTCATGGAAGTACTTCGACAAAAAAGACGCCGTTAATGTGCAGTGCAAGATATGTGGCGTTAAACTTTGTGGCTAAAAATGTGGTAACGTGTGCATGTCACTGCACAAAGCACAGAGCAACAGCTTTTGTGGCTCCCCATAACAAAGTGCATTTGTTGACAGGCAGAAGGGTCACCACCCTTCAGAAATGTCTGAACACCCCTTGTTCAAAATTGTTTTTGTTAAAAAAAACAAACAGATTAATTTACTCTACATAATTAATTCATTACACAGCTTGTGCTGGCAAATGATACTGAGCTTCTGTATACTATCTATTTAATCTAAACCTAATGCCTGACAGTCAGTGTCCTTAAAGCTGTGGGTGAAACTGAAGGGCCAGTGGCACTATGGAAACAACATATGTTCCTAGCATTACAGTTGGCATAGCAACGCAGTTTCACTGTGAATGGGTTCATAGAATCTTCGAGTCATGAGTCATGGTTGTTTGTATTGGTGAATATGTGCGGACAAGAGGACAAATCATCAATGCAGTTTAATCCTTGTAAGAACGAACACTGAGTACATAGACAGACAGATTGTTTTTTTTGTATGAGTTTTCCAAAACATGGGAGCACATCCATCTACTTCAACAACTAACCTACTTCAAAATAACATTAACATCAAGTGGGTCAAGCCAAAAGGAAAGCACAAAATTGTGTTACAAAAATAATGAAATAATGCAGTACAGACAAGATAAACAGGCCAAAACCTTTGATCTGATGAGAGAAACCACATAACCTGTTCATAGAATAGAGAACGGATTGTCTCAGACTTAAGGAGCTCTTTGCCAATCTGGAAAATTCTGGTCTGTGAATGATGTTCGGCCCAGATTATCGTGTCATTTTGGGGCAGAGAGTTCATTAGGGCTGCCAAAATTATATCAAGTATGTTTTATTATCTAACACGAGAAGAGTACTTCAACATTTACCAAGCTGGACAACGTAAGCAATAAGAGAGAGGTCTACAGGAAGACACAGCCGCTGAAGGTGTTGCCAAGCAGAGATAAATGCTAGCCTTGAATCTGATGTTCACTAATGTTCTGCTGACTGATGTTCAACTAAGAATAAATATCTCAGCTTCAGTTTTTGCAGAAGAATAGAGTTGAGACTGTTTGTCTCCAAGAACACTTTCTGATCCAGATACATTTTGCCCTTCTGCTAATCTTACCTGACTGTTGCACCAGATCAGTTCCACTTTGTTTACATCTTCTTACACTACAGAATATTTGAGAATATTTGTGATCGTATGATGTGGTGCGTTTCCTTCTCTGGAACACACAAACTTTATTATAATAGAATGTAATTAAAGATGCACGTCTTTTTTTTCCAATCTCGTAGTTTGTAAAGTTTTAGATTTCCCAGAAGAACATACGTCAATTTTTTTTTTTGTGGCCCTTTTTTACAGTGCGTCTTTGATGTTAGTCAGTTTAAGCAAAAGCTCAACAAACACAGAACAGTCTGCTACACCTGCGACATGTCAGCCAAGAAAAGTTATGTCATGGAAGTACTTCAACAAAAAAGACGCCGTTAATGTGCAGTGCAAGATATGTGGCGTTAAACTTTGTGGCTAAAAATGTGGTAACGTGTGCATGTCACTGCACAAAGCACAGAGCAACAGCTTTTGTGGCTCCCCATAACAAAGTGCATTTGTTGACAGGCAGAAGGGTCACCACCCTTCAGAAATGTCTGAACACCCCTTGTTCAAAATTGTTTTTGTTAAAAAAAACAAACAGATTAATTTACTCTACATAATTAATTCATTACACAGCTTGTGCTGGCAAATGATACTAAGCTTCTGTATACTATCTATTTAATCTAAACCTAATGCCTGACAGTCAGTGTCCTTAAAGCTGTGGGTGAAACTGAAGGGCCAGTGGCACTATGGAAACAACATATGTTCCTAGCATTACAGTTGGCATAGCAACGCAGTTTCACTGTGAATGGGTTCATAGAATCTTCGAGTCATGAGTCATGGTTGTTTGTATTGGTGAATATGTGCGGACAAGAGGACAAATCATCAATGCAGTTTAATCCTTGTAAGAACGAACACTGAGTACATAGACAGACAGATCGTTTTTTTTGTATGAGTTTTCCAAAACATGGGAGCACATCCATCTACTTCAACAACTAACCTACTTCAAAATAACATTAACATCAAGTGGGTCAAGCCAAAAGGAAAGCACAAAATTGTGTTACAAAAATAATGAAATAATGCAGTACAGACAAGATAAACAGGCCAAAACCTTTGATCTGATGAGAGAAACCACATAACCTGTTCATAGAATAGAGAACGGATTGTCTCAGATTTAAGGAGCTCTTTGCCAATCTGGAAAATTCTGGTCTGTGAATGATGTTCGGCCCAGATTATCGTGTCATTTTGGGGCAGAGAGTTCATTAGGGCTGCCAAAATTATATCAAGTATGTTTTATTATCTAACACGAGAAGAGCACTTCAACATTTACCAAGCTGGACAACGTAAGCAATAAGAGAGAGGTCTACAGGAAGACACAGCCGCTGAAGGTGTTGCCAAGCAGAGATAAATGCTAGCCTTGAATCTGATGTTCACTAATGTTCTGCTGACTGATGTTCAACTAAGAGTAAATATCTCAGCTTCGGTTTTTGCAGAAGAATAGAGTTGAGACTGTTTGTCTCCAAGAACACTTTCTGATCCAGATACATTTTGCCCTTCTGCTAATCTTACCTGACTGTTGCACCAGATCAGTTCCACTTTGTTTACATCTTCTTACACTACAGAATATTTGAGAATATTTGTGATCGTATGATGTGGTGCGTTTCCTTCTCTGGAACACACAAACTTTATTATAATAGAATGTAATTAAAGATGCACGTCTTTTTTTTCCAATCTCGTAGTTTGTAAAGTTTTAGATTTCCCAGAAGAACATACGTCATTTTTTTTTTTTTTGTGGCCCTTTTTTACAGTGCGTCTTTGATGTTAGTCAGTTTAAGCAAAAGCTCAACAAACACAGAACAGTCTGCTACACCTGCGACATGTCAGCCAAGAAAAGTTATGTCATGGAAGTACTTCGACAAAAAAGACGCCGTTAATGTGCAGTGCAAGATATGTGGCGTTAAACTTTGTGGCTAAAAATGTGGTAACGTGTGCATGTCACTGCACAAAGCACAGAGCAACAGCTTTATAAGGGGGATGTATGGACAGCGGACCTCTCTCTCTCTCTCTCTCTCTCTCTCCCTCACTCTCTGCTGGTGTGATTCTGCACTCCTGCACTCTTGGTTTTGCTCATAGGTTTAGCAGGGAAGTTTCTTTTTTTTAAACCTGCTTCATGCTTCTTGCGGTGGGTGTGGCGCGCACTGCGCGCACAGGCTGTCGAGTCATTTCATACTGATTGATGACAGAGCGGCCCAAAGAACAGACCTCTTCATTAGTTCTGTGGAGCCGAAAAGGTCCTCGCGAACGCCTGCGCTCTCTCTCTCTCTCGCTGTCTTGTGCACGCAGCAATTTTATAAATAAATGAAAAAGCGGACCGTCTAGGTATAGTCTATCCGTGGGAAATACTGCATTAATTTAACAAGCCAGATGCTGCTGCAGCATGCACCAATAATAATAATAATAATAATGATTTGCGGGTACAGGAGTACTCGTTCATTAGGTCATTAGAGTAATCGGGTACAGGGATTACTGTAAATTCCCATCCCTAATGTTAACGTTAGCCACAATCAGCAAACTTTTTTGACACTGCAATGCACTGCTTTTTGGTTCACTACCCTTGTTTGGTTTGGATCACGTTCTCACCTACGGTGAACAAAGCACTGGTGCACATGGGAGCAAACCAAGACCCCTGTTTTCAATCGGACCAGAGTTTGGTTCAGTGGTCAGCACCAGAGTTTGTTTGAGCATGCACTCCACCCCAAACCAAATGAACTAAACGGCAGAGCGCACCGGAGTTAGTTTGAATGGACCAAACAGCTCCTGTGTGAATACAACCCAAGTTAATTATTTATGTGTTTGAGCCCATTATTATTCCCCTTGTGTTGCACCTGCCTTATGCCTTGTATCCTTCCAATCTCCTTTGTATGTGAAAGCGATACCACACACACACACACACACACACACACACACACACACACACACAATTCCTTCAATTTCAAAATGTTTATGGCATCCTCCTTTTTGACACTGCCATCCTTGCTCCCTCTTTTTCATTTAGATTTTTTCCCCTCTTTTGCTGTCTTTATACCACGTCCGTCTGCTTTTTGATTCTTTCTATTTCTTTATTTGTCCTACCTATCTTTTTTCTCCCTTTATTTTTTGAAAGCATATCCCTTGCTCTCTAAAAATAATCCTGTTCACCATCTGGAATGTAATTTGGATGGATGTAAGCGGTGAAATGTGTGTCTATATTGCGTTTACTGTTATTGAATAATCTATTTATCCTCTCATTAGTTTGTGTACACATACCTTTCTTCTATACCGTCTATTGCCAATTTGTACTCAAGATTGTGGTTAACTGATGCTTCTGTGCTTCTTGTTGCTGCAACTTAATTCTTCTTTGACAACTATGACTATTAGACTATGCGGTACAGGGTGAAGGTTGGTGGATAGTAAACAATGTCCTATTTTTATTGCCATGTTAAGTTTTCCTTTCATTTATTTTTCTTTTTTGTAATTTAATTGAGTTCTCATGGCAGGGCTTTGCATGTGCATGTATTATACTAACCTTGTGGGGGTCCTGAATTTTTTATTAATTTCTTTACTGAATTTATTGAATTGGGACAGTGCACATCCATGACCATATCAGCAATACACATCCACGTAAATATGCCGGAATTAGCACAATAGCTGAATGTCATCAGTACTCCTAGGGCAGTTATTAACAAAAAAGATCAAACAGATTTTACATTTACAGAATACCTCAAAGATCAGTCCACAAGACGGCACACAAAAGAACTCACAGACAGTTTTACATACAAAATGGAAACATTTGATTCATTAAAAATAATGGGGGAAACAGTGGTGTTCCAAAGGCAGATGTTCTGGGTCTGCTCTGAGGTCTCCACTCAGTAGTAGAAGCCAAGAAAGCCCCTGGAGAAACGAGTATAGGAGACACCCTAGACAGCTGCCAAAAACTATATAAACCGCCCCACAATAAATCTAACCTATATATTCGATCCAAAGTACTCAACCTGCTCTAAGGGTGATCCCTACCACCTTAATGAGGAAGTTAATCTCTGCCACTTATTTCTGTCATCAAATTATTTTCGTCATTAAAGCGTTGCACTATTGATAAATGAGAAAATTATTGGTAAGATGTAGCAATTGATTTTACTCATTGACTTTTGGTCTAACATTTCGATAACTAAAGTTAGGCACTTTCACAGTCACCGTCCTGTATTTTTTTTAAGCCAGAGGTGTGTCCATATTTAATGAATTTAGTGAAATGGTATTGCTAAGCCTCTGTTTTGGTTGACCAGTTCCCTAGGTACTTGACCAGTAGCTAGATAGGAAAGCATTCTTTCATTTATTGTCTATTTAACTATGGCACCATCATTTATGAAGTGATTATACACTATTGTAGAAGACACTAAACTATTGACTGACACCATCAACTCATCAGAATGTTTTTAACTGAGGTAATCACATCACTGCATTTGAGTTAATGCACTTTATAGCGCTAAGAATACACACATGTTTCAATCCTGGGGTGAGTTAACACTTCTGAAGCCCAAAGGATCTCTGCTTATCAGCACTTAAGCTGTAAAGAGTGAGGAATCAAACCTCTGCTCTTTGGAGTAACACCATCCACATAATTATTATTCTCTCATGCATTGTTCTCCTCCCTCTGGCATTCCTTGTTGAGCTTGTGAGCTGTTGCTTCCAACAGCTCCCAATTACCACCCGTCCAAATAAATTAAAAGTCATCTGTCGTGCCAAATAGCCAATTAGCGAGTCTGGAAGCTCTGACCCAATCAAAGAGCACTGACACCGAGGGTGACAGGGTCAGGATGAGAAAAGACTAGCAAGCTGTGAAAGGGATCACCGCCCCTCGGGCTCACACGTTGGGCACATGAGAATTACTTTCTCACAGTGTGGACTTAAATATATAGAGGAAAATGCCCTAAAGTGAGTGTGTCGGAACTCACAGTAAAGGTCAGGGCTAAAGCAGATGCTCTTTAATGTCTCCCATGGGGTGCGTCTGTTTGTGAAGTCCAATAATGAGTTTGATACTGATAACAGCTAGTGTGTTTATGTGATTTCCATCCACTCAAAAATGTAAATATGTTTTGTGCATGTGTTTTTGTTGTCAAAGACGACCCAACATGAATTCTACAACTGGCACAGTTGTATAACTAAATCTTTACAACACCACAGCTCTGAATCTAATTCAGTGAGAAATCAAGTTTATTCAGTTGCCAAAAACAATTGGTGGTTAATGTGTGTATGTCGTTAGGTCTAAATCTAGCCATTTGCTGGTTCTATAATATCATTTCTTGCCTGTTGCAGAAAATCTTTGTACTTATTTCCACAGTGTTCAGTTTGAAACAGCACATCATAGAGATTATTGCTTCATGTTTTTATCCTCTCTGAAATATTTCTCCAACTCAATTTATTTTTACTCTTAACAACACAAAGACAATCTCATTCCTGCTTATGTTTTTTTTAATGCTTTTTTTTATTTGCCTGAAGAGAAAACCCCACTAACAACTCCAGGCTGTACAGAGCTCATTTGCCAGGTTTTTAAACCAGAACTAAAAAACCTGATCACATTTATCCTATTTCAGCTTCTTTAAACTGGTTCCCAGTGACTTTTAGAAACAAAAAAGTATTACTTTTAAGGTTCTCCAGTGGCCTTTTGCTTTGTATCTTACATCCAATTACATTGTCATCTGTCAGAGGGCAGAGCGCTTGCTGTAAGGACCCAGGGCTTCCGGAATGCTTTTAGTTATTATTTTGATTCTGATAATTACAGACATTGAGAGGGGGAAACATGTTAAGACAACCCTTACTACTGCTAAACTTCTTTTTGACAGCATATTTTATTTGGGGTAACTCTTTTGCAAAATCCACTTAATAAAGGTTTAACACTTGAACTAGTGAATGAGACAGGCCCTATCTAAACTGACATTTTTTTTTTTTTATGTGTGAACGTTTGAATCAGCGAGAAATGTAAAGCATAACCAGCTAAGTTAGAAAATGTGAATGGAGTAAGTACAGTGAAAAATACATTTAAATTCAACAAAGTTGTCTTGAAACAAGTACAAAAGAAACACCATTAAAGCAAGTGTATCTCTATCTTCTCTTTGGGGCTTCAGGATAATTCGGTTATTTATTTACTCATTCATTTAAGATGGGAGATTTTTCTTACATATCTTTATCCCACCCTCAAGTCACATCTTTTCATCACTTTGTTCTGAGAAATTATTTTCTTGCAAAGAAATTTTTGTTTCCAGGCAACAAAGCCACTACATATTGTATCAGGGTGTGCTGACATTCACAGCTAGCGTGTGCATGTGTTCATGGATGGTTTGTTGACTTTAGTTTAGTATCACTTTAAAAAAGTGCATTGGTCTGTTTATGTACCATATTGGCACAAATGCCTTTATGTATATGTGCATAACTGAGTGTTGATGTTGTTATGACCCTTGCTGTCTCATTGGCAGCCCACCAATGTCTTAAGGGCCTTTCAGATAGGACGCGTGCGCGCTGAGCTAGCCACGGAGTTGGGCGCAGAGCAAAAGGAGCGAACATGAGCAAAAAGCAACGGCGCGCGTTGCTAGGTGACTGAAACAATAGTCGGGAAAATAGCTTGGGAAAGTACCTTCTGCCACAGCTCTATGTAGGCCTATATGTGTCCACTATTGAGAAAAAAGCCCCGACTTTTCTTCTGCTGCGGAGGGGGAGACGAGCAACAAAGAAAAAGAGGGTGTGTGTTCATTAAATCATCAGGGCACGTCAGGAGCTGCAGCACTTAAACGATCGCTTTACGAACATGAAACACATTACTGCTCTGTTTTAAACACACCTGATACACCCAAATTGTTGGAAATATCGCTCAAAACAAGAGCTTTTCTTGCCAATGTCTCGGTAGGTCTTTAAACTATAGAGCTCAGGAAAGTGAAGACACCGTTTTTTGTGATCTGAGCTACCCTCCTATTGGATGCGTGGAGGTGACGTCAGAGCGCACTGTGCGAAAGTATAAAATGTTTGAACTTTTGCGTGGAGCAACCCAATACACAATGAATGGGCTTGATAGTGGTGCGCACCGCCGGCCACGTCCTATCTGAAAGGCCCTTCAGTCAGAGAGATGAAAGAAACAGAAAATAAAAGTGCTTTTCTGAAAAGCAGGGGAGCAGTGAATCGACTGATTTCCACACAGCTAATGGGACTGTATCTACTAGCTGTTTTCAAGGTCTTTGAATAACAAACCAGTTATGTATGTGCCTCTATATTTCACCATTATGTTGAAGACCAACCCCACACTTCCAATTTAAGCTGTGCAATCGTTTTTTTTTTTCTGTCTGACAAAATCATGAAAGAGCGGACCTCTTTCTGTTTATTGGTAAATGGACTTCACCTGTGAGCATGCATGCTCATTTACGATATTGTTTCTGGAGTGTCGGTCAATCATACTGTCAGGTGCTTTTCAGGCTCAGATAGGTTGCTGTGCCAGCATTTATTTTCTATTACACAAAAATGGTCTCTTGACTTTTCAAAGTACACCCTGAAGAGGACCTTAGCTCCATTATATCCGTATGAAAACCTGTTTCATCTTGATACATTCCATTGTCATAAATACTTGGTTAGGGTTAAGACATGCAATAGATAAGGGTCCAGTTGTGTTATCACACCAGAGGTTCATCAATCTTTTCAAACCAATCCAAAGGGTTTAATGTTGTTCTCAACAAAGGAACTGGACGGTGAAGTAAAATAGTGGGTATGAATGAGAGGGACATATGCAATTATGTTTACCACTCAAAAGGGGCAGGCTAGCATCTTTAAGGTTGCCATCATGGGGCTTGGAGATGGATTGTTTCTATGGATTGTTAACATAAGAGTTTGAATAATGCATAGATGCAGAGAAGAATGTTTGTATTGAGAATCAACTCCATAGGGAACAATGAAACTCAGGAATACCAAAAAGCATTGAGAAAAGTAGCAGGAGAGCAAACAACAACTTATGAAAGGTACTTATGAATGGTGTGTGTGTGTGTGTGTGTGTGTGTGTGTGTGTGTGTGTGTGTGTGTGATTTAATTTCTCACCTTTGCTTGCCATCACCTGACTAGTGCAAAAGAGAAAAAGATTAGCGATAAATGGCTCATCTCTAATTGGCTAAATGTGTTGCGATTAAAGGTCAGGCAACCCTTTTTCTTTGTCCTTAATTTTCTACTAACTCATAATTGTTCTATTTATAATCCTCTCTTTTTTCAAAATCATTAACTACTCTGTAAGGACACCTCCATCCATCCAGCCTGTCCAGTTTGTACTCACCATTTCTCCTCACTTTTTCTCAATTCCTTTTTTCCTTATTTAGCACTGAGCTTTTATTTTGTCCTTTATTCCTGAATCCCTTATTCCTTCCAGTACATCTTTTATTTTTTCCCCCCTTCCACCATCTCATTGCTTTCCTTCAGTAGCATATGGCCTGAGGTCTTTCAGTCCGCTCCCTCTGGACAAAGAGTCGTGCCAGTCGTGTTCTTGACAAGGGGAGTGGAGAAAAATGAAGGTGGAGCTTGCAGAGACGAGGTTGAGTCACGACTGTAGAAGGGATGGATTGAAAACAAGGGTGGGAGGGATTGGGGGAGATGCAGGGAGGATGTTTGAAAGAAGAGAGGTGGAGGCAGAGGAAAGGAAAGAAGGTGTATAAGAGATCATAGATACGGAGTAGTGGAAAAGAAAGGAGAGGAGGGTTATAGAAAGGGCAAATGTAGGTGATGGTTAAAATAGATAGAGAACATTTAGAGATAGTAGAATATAAAGAGTGGACAAAGAGGGAAAGATGACACTATGAGGCAAGGAATAAACATGGGAAAACGTGGACAACACCTTAAGTAAAGTATTGGAGATGCAAGGAGAGAAGAGATGGAAAGAAAACAATGAAGGGAAAGAACAGATAAGATTTAGAACCGGGATGGTTAGGTTGAGCTGGACATGTTGTCACAATTACCTACACACACATACACACACACACACACACACACACACACACGCACTGCATTCAATCGTCTGGCAGGGTATTGATCCAGCCATCAGCGATAGTTGCACAGGGTCATTGGTTCCCATTACATCAAACAGATCTCATCAACATCTGTACAAAGTGGCCCTTGCATCTGGCTCGTATATGCTGCCCTCACACTCACCCTCAGTCAATCACACGTTTGGTACATGCTTTAGAGCTAAATTACTCTTCCACAGTCTACTGTGCTCAGAGATGGGATGATCTGTCTTTATCTAACACACAGTCTGATATAAACTTTTAGCAGACCCTTGGATCTTTATTGGACTGGGTTTAAGTCAACTGCAAAGCCAGTCATTCTTCATTTACTGTCTCTTTCCTTATAAAATATGAGCACCATGTGTAATGCATACCGCGGCTCTATCTTTGTTTTTTCCCTTAAGAAACCCAAGGATGTTGATCCAAATTAATTAAAACAACAACAATAACAACAACATGATTCATCACCAATTTATGGGCATAAATGGTTGAATGGAGCAACAAAACCTGCCATTCTCCCTACACTTCAAATGTAAATCTCCAAAGGAACTTTTTTATTCATGCCATGATTATGATGGCTCAGTGCTGATGGGGAGTCATGTATTGCCTACATGCCGAAGATTTATAGCAACAAAATTGGAACTAACGTTAAGCTAAAAATGACGTTTTCTTTGGACATGACCAATTGTGTGTCCTGACTCAGGTCTCACTGCCTGACTTTGTTGAGTGTTTTAACTCTGTTTCTAGTTAAAGTTTTATGCACTGGCAGTTTATTTTGGCTAACTGAATGTCCGTTTAAAGATTTCATAAAAGCCTGTAAAAAGAAAGATATTTTTTCCCGTTTTTGTTGTAACAAAACCCAAGCCCATGGAGGAAGACCAAGGGTTGGGCCAAAAAATAGACCACACAAAGCAGGGTAACGTCTGAGATTTATTAGACTTAACATGGCAAGACACAATTTTGATGGCAAACCCCAACAAATTATACAGGGCACAGGTAAATTGAGACAATCACACAATTAGTCAAAGGTTATTGTCTGCGATATATGGTAAATGAAATATAAATGACTTCTGTAATAGTAAATAAACATGTGTAGAAGATTGTGTGGTTATTGTGCAGGTATTCAGTCTTGGAGTTACTGATCCTTTTTACTTTGTTTAAAACATCACACCAATAAGCATCAATTTTGTGCTAAGACACTGGATTACAAACAATAATGTTAAAGATTTTCTCTAGTAGCTGTTTGACTATATTGCATGATCTTCATCATCAGCAAGTTATGGTGGTTACAATAACCTGTGAGACCTGATACCTGGTTCATGTCCCTGAAGTCCTCAGACAGCAATGAACACAATTCATCCGTTGCTCCCTTTTTACTGAGCAGACTCTCTTGTCATTTGACTGACAATTTTGTTTTTGAAAGCTTTTCTATCATTCATTAAAGAGAGCAAACCTAGAGCTTTTATGGGAACAAGGTGCTGGGAGTTCCTCTTATCAAGGCAGTAACAGATGGTGGCAGGTTATAGCGTTGGTTTGCATCCTGCAGCAGCCCGCTTGTGTTTTTTATAGACATAACATCTAAAAATGGATGCCATTACAGCGTGCATCGTGGGCCAATTCACCCAGAGGGCCAAAGACATCTGTTCTTACAAATGAACACAAATTTCTGCTGTGCTAGGCAAATCACCTAGCTGCAAGATTTTGGGTGGCAGAGTTAAGATGTTTGAGTTTGACTGATGTGGCTCGAAAGGAAAATCAGACTGGGCAACTTGGGACCACCATAATTGCTTGAGCATATCAGTGAACCCCAGCTTTTTTTTGATTCTAGGCAACATGAGGCAGTATCATAACAATACCATCAGTTAATGAATGCTCATTTCTTTTAACATACAGTAATCTTTCACAATCATCATACCTTTTCTCATCCCTGATTGTCAGATACTGACACTTTGTTGAAGTCAAGGAGTGCAACTGAAAATATTAAAGAAAGAATTTGCCGATTTTTAACAACCGGCATATTACTAATATTGATATTATACTGTAAACTAACAATTTTTCCCTCCCCTCAGTGTTAAATGCATGGGCAGCTCCGTGCCAGCAAATCTCATTCTGGTTAAATTTTTGGTGTTAGAGTACTTTGGACAGAACAGCCCTTTTTTCTCTCACTATGTTGCAGTGATTTCAAAAAGTTTTCCACCTTAATGCATATTAGCAATCCAGTTCTGTGGCATGCAAACTTTATCCATCCTTTAGCCATCTGACTACTATCACCTGACTTCCATCATTCAGAAAGGCTGGAACATTTGTTCTGTGCTTGAAAGACTGTTGTGGATGGGTTGATATCGGAGTTTGCCAAAGCCCAATATGTCAATCAAGACGCTAAAGAGCTCTTCGTCCAACTGTAGGAGGTGATAGCGAGTTTGACAGAGCACTGGTCATTGTTCACTCTGGAATGAGAATACCTGGACGGATTCAGACTCCCTTTGCCTCATTAAAACCTCCTTATTGTCTTATCGTAGGGTTATATATAACGTGTCACTATACATAGTTATAGTTATGACCAGTAATGTATAGAGCTCACCACCAATCTTGCCTATACAAATACAGGCTTTTATCACCTGTACAAGTCCAGAACTAGTATGGCTAAAGCAAGTTGTTTGAAAAGAGGAACATTAAACATACAAATATTCATCATAATTAACCCCATACTCAGTAGAGTCAATAGACTCAAAGGTATAGACCGTGGCAACCCAAAAAACCAAGCTGAACAAAAATACCAAATTAAGACATTTCTTGTTCTCCACTGTGGTTATGGTTATACACTGAATACTCACTGTTTCAGCACACAATGATCCCAATGATATGGATCCTCCATTCACGGATGATGTACGAACTATCATGTAAAGAACAACACACAAACGGTAAACCATTCATGGTCTGAGAAATTGTTATTACCTTAATCCATGGGTTCAATTTCTAACAGAGCGCGGTATCAGTGTTTTCAGGCCCAGAGGGCAGCTTGGTCCCTGTGATGCTGTTTATTCAGTTCACTTGGAATACATCCTCTGGTTAGGAGGAACTATGAAAGCAGGCAGGTCTCTTAGTCACAACATTCCAGAAGAAACCCCTCTGTCCAAGAGCTGGTAGACTGAGAATAAAAATGAAATGCTGAGTAAATTATATTAAAAAGAAGAAGGAAGCAGCAGAAAGAGAGGTCAAAGCAGTGTTGTCTAAAGAAACCATAAAATACAAAGTGGAACTAAACAAAATAAACACAATTTCCCCAATTTAAATCTATTCCTCTATGAATATACAAATGTCAACGTTTCTTGTATTTTGGTTTTCAACCACCAATAATCCCCAAAACCAGCCAATGCCTAAGCTTCATGCTTTATTCCTTAAGGTTAAAGTAATTAACCTTCTGTAATCCTCCATTTGAAAATAATGCTCCCAAATTCCTTTATTTATTGATTTTAAATTAATATAATGGCGAACTTTATTTAACTACTCCTTTACTATAGATAAGTAAGTTATAGATTCAACCTTGGTAATGAAAATTCAAAAGGAATGTCTTTGGCACTTTGAACATCGTCCTTTATTCTTTGGACTCCCCAAAATTGTTTTAATTTTTTTGTCAAAACCCATTGGTCAATTGACTGCTTGAATAACTGACCTAAAAAGAGGTCTTCAGGTGTAGATTTATGTATCTGATGCTTATTTAGCTAAGCAGGTTTTCTGTTTTCAATTGCTTACATTTTTCAATAATGTGATGTCATTGTTGAATTTATAAAAACAATAGTAATCTATGTGAGAATTTACATGAATATTCCTTGATAGAAGAAAACAAAATCTCAGAAAAGACATGCTCACTTCACTTAATTTTTAGAGTTCTTAAGATAGGTTCTTGTCCTCGTTCTGTGTCAGTGCAGTAGATTTGACTTTTAAACACAGATACAAAAACACAAAAAAAAGTTATGCAAATTAAAATTAAACTCGAAATAAACCAGTCCATTATTTCAGTTTTTTCAGTAGTGCAATTCTTCAGTACCTTTCAGCAATTAATCACTTCAATAGAGCAAAGTGGATTGAGCCAGTCATTGAATTTAAAGGAGGCAGGAATAGAGAGAGAGAAAAAAAACCGGAAGAAACAGGAAATGCCAGAAGAAGAAAAAACAAGGCGGTGTGAGTGGAGACGGCTTGGCAGACAGCAAATTGCCAAGAAAAATTGCGAAATGGGGGGAAAAGTGATAAAAGTTGAGAGGGAAAAATATTTAATGAGCAAGAGATGAGTGAGAGGCATTGAGAATCACATGAGAGACAAAGAGCAATGATGGCTGAGTTATCCATGAAAGGAAAACGGTTCTGTCAGATATGATCTAAGGAGTCTATGTGAAGGGTTTGAAGGGAGAGTCATTTGGAAAGACATAACATTCCTCGCAGTGAAGGGAGAAAGCAAAATGGATGGAAACAAGACAGATCAGCAAAACAGAATTTAAAGGAGCCTCTCACTCGGCCTGCCTCTCTGATTGTCTCCCTCTAATCTCTGCCACCCATCTCATTCACTTTCTTTTTTCCCATGTCTCCTTTTGAGTCTCTCTGGATCTCTCTTCCTGTCACCATCTCCCTCATCTCAGTCTCAGAAGATTTTATTTTCCTAGCCAACCAACCTGCACTGCTTCACTGTTCTGCTCAACAGGGGGATGAAAATTAATTCCAACTCCCATTAGAAGAACAAGCTTTTGGATTGTAATCAAGATAAATCGAGACGGGGGCAACGCTATCAGCGGCAAAATCTTGATTGTTCACTGAGCACCCAGGAGCCGGGAGAATGTTTGAAAATAGAGATGAGACGCTCCCAAACTTCTTATCTTGTTTCTGTGTGAAAAGTGGAAGGAAGCATCCACCTGTGACGACAGTTGGGGATTACAAGGACAGAATCCTAATGGGACAAATTACACAGACAAGTGATAAGAAAGCAAACTGATACTGGAGCACTCCAAGTCATGTGGAATTCATAAAAAAAGGATCCCATTGGCAAAGGTTTGATCATAGTTGTTTGTTTGTTTGAAACAATAGAAAAGAATTCCTCTTTTGATTCTTGCTTCTATTTAGTTTGCTCTATTAGGCTATGTTGTGACAGTTTTACTGTGTGCTGATCCTTTAATATTTTGTTTTAGGGGTGCCAGCCAGGTCTCTCTCCTGGCATTTAAGATAAATCGGTTGTTTTTTGTTGGTTTAAGTTTTAGTTAAGTTTCTTGTTTGGATTATTTGAACCAAAAAATGTCACACAAGGATTGTACACAAAAATGTACACCCTTACACAAATAAAAACTCCACAACCAATGTAATTCAAGCAAAATAGTATTATATTAATAAACCACAATATAAACTCACACACTCAAAAAATAACAAATACTCAATATCCCACAATCCCTCAGTCCTCACAAAGTAAAAAAAAACAGTCCAACTCAAAATTCCACTTCAGGTTTTTACTCAGTTCCAACAAAAAATGGGGAAAAGATCTTCAGTTCAGTTTGTGAAAACAAACAAAATAATATTTACCTTTCGGCGAAAATAAAGAAGTCAGTCTTAGCTGGAGGCTACTCACGTCAGTCAGTCTGTCAAAAGGTTCGGTCCAGTCCAGTCAGTCCGGAATCCAGTGCTGGTTTTGCTGCTGTGTTGATGGAGGTGACGGACTTCCGTGTTTGGATGACAGGGGTGGTACGCGGGCTCCCTGTGGTGGTACGCAAAGAACTCTCCACAATATAAAAAAAAACCTGTTCAGCATAAAACGACATTTTTTTTTTCTGTCATACTCTTATCTTATCTGTCTTGTATCTATTGAGTTGTATTTATATCAAATGTGTTTTCCCCTCTAAATTAATCTAGTTTTTACAACAAACAACTTAAATCTTCTCAATACATGCTCGCGCGCGCACAGACATAAACAACAACAACAGATAACCTTTTAAATGTCGCATGTCAATTTACAATATCTGTTGGCTTTTTTAGTGCCTCGTTTTTTTACTGCTGCTCCACGTCTCCCGTTGCTAAAACACATTCTACAATAATGAAACATACATAACTTTTAGTCTATTATATTTTTGGATATATTAAGCTATGCATTTTAATAAAAACACTGCAAAAAAAAAGAGATAAACACCGATGCTCCTCCTCCTCTCTGCAACTGGGTTTGTTTCCCCCCAAATCATTGAACAACACACACACGCACGCCAAAAACAACAACATCAAAAACACGGCTATCTATGGGCATGACAAACTATATAGCCAACAAAAAGAACTACAGAAATCCATAACAGATGCAGCGGCGAACAAACAAACAGATGAACAAATGAACGATCGGCACCTTGGACAGCGGCACGTAACGCACATACCTGCGGCAAAAGTACTCAACCTTTACGGGGCACTTCCCACTCACAGGGTGCTTGCACCCCTCGCAGGAGACAATGGTCATATTTTTCTTGCAGTGCGTGTTTGTCTGACACTGCCTCCTTCTCAGCTCTTGTGGATGCTGTAGCTCAGTGGGCACTGACGTCAGACTGGCCTTGACACGCAGGTGTTCCTCTCTCTGTTCCTTTGCCAGCTCAAGAATGAGCATGTATCTATCTGTCTATGGTCTCTATCTATCTATTTGTATATCCTATCTATCTGTTGCTCTTTGTTGAATTCCTGCGCATATATATGAAGTCTATAAATAGAAACAATAACTAATAAAAATTAAAACGACGCGCGAAAACAATCCAGGGAAATGTATCATTTTAAACTGCCGTCTGTATGACGGCGGCGGCGGTTAGAGGTATAAATGCTCTGAAATCTTGTGTGTTTTATTTTAGTAACACATAGGCTTCAGAAAACATACAAGACACATATTTAAGAAAGGTCATAGGATGAGAGGCTCGTAGTTTTTATTTAAAAATTGTTATTTGTATTATAAAAACCCAAACCGTCCGTCAGACGGTCTTGGCGGTTCTAGTGTTAACGCTCCTCAGGAGGCGAGAGGGATTTTTAAAAAAAAGACAGTTTTGCTTTGTTGAACGCAGAGACTTATAATACAGAGGCTCTGGTTGCACAGAGCCTGCGGAGCGCGCGCCTGCACTCTCACGCGCGCTCTCTCTCTCCCCTGCTACCTCTCGCTCTCTCGCTCTCTCGCGCACGCAGCAATTTTATGAATAAATGAAAAATTAAATGAGAACAGGTCGGAAATACACTTGGGCCCAGGTATCGTCTTTGTGTGGGAAACACTGGAGATTAAATATTCTCAAACAGGTTGTTGGTATAAAGTTTTCATTTGTATTGTGCTGCACTTTTTTTGATTTGGGAAAATGTCAGAGTTGTGTTAGTTTAAGTGCAAGTTCTAACGCTAGCCCTTAGTAGTCCTATAGCGTGGCTGCCAACAGTCAATAATAAATAACCTCCTGTGTAGAAATAGGCCTACAGTGTATTTTAACATCTACCATAATGGTGGTACTTGGAGAGCCAAATATTTTCTGAGGTGGTACACAGTCTAAAAAGTTTGAGAACCACTGCTCTACTATATCCGTGAAGGTTATGGAGATGAGGGTGATCGGAGTTGTTGATGTCGGTGGACAATTAGTGAAGGGATTAACTGCCTTGCTGATTTTCGAACTTGCTTTTTCGCTTGTTTTACCGACGATCTTTCTCTCAGCTCTCCTCTCCTGCTGCCTTCTCTACTGCTCGAATTTTTTACGCCTCCGTTTGCCAGCAGTGACGTCATTGTTATGCATTCCAGAATCAGCTGGAAGCGGACTCTGTCCAGTCAAAACAAAAAGAAGCGGGCCGAGCTCTCAGATGAGCGAGTCAGCTCGTTACATCCCCTTCCCCCTGAAGAAAGCCTGACCAGGCAACAACATGGTTACTACATTTCTCAAACATCCGATAATCCACGAAATTCTTCATCCTCTGATTCTGCCTCAAAGATCTCAAGGACTCTTTGGCGCTGTTTTCCGACACACTCGGCAGCTGTCGGATAGCATGGTTTGAGCTGGGCAATATTGACCACACGCAAATCCTCACCGGAATCCTCCAGGACAACTTCATAAGTTAAGGGACTTATTCTTCGTAACACTCGGTAGGGGCCTTTCCAACGTGGAGCAATCTCCAAACTTGTCCAGTTTGGAGTAAGAGTGAGTTTTCAGCCAAACTCTATCTTTTTCGTTAAAGATTTGTTCCCTTCTGTGACGATCATAGTTGATTTTTTTGGTCTTTGCTTTCTGTATATTTTCAGATACAAATTGTTTCAAGTCAGTTAGTTGGGACATTTTGTCATATGCTTTCCTATTGCAGCTCAGTTTAAAGTTTTCACTGGCCATCTTGGGCCATCACAGGAGAACACACTTATTTTACACCAAATGGTCAAGGTATAGAGTTAATTGAAAAACAAATGGTTTCTTCCATGAAGTAACTTGAATTCACAAGTCCTTTAGTAGCCATAATAAAGCCTTTTACGCATGCTCCGGGATAAAAAGGGAAAACCTGACTTCTTAACCACAATAGAAGGGAATCAGTGACTGTGCTAAGCTATAGGAGGCATTTTGCTATTCTGGTTTTGATCCATGTATCCCCTAAAGGTGTATTCACACCAGAGCTCTTTGGTCCGTTTGAAACAAACTCTAGCTTGTTTGCTTTGGGATGGTGTGAAAGCTCAAATGAAATCTGAAGCAGATCAAAGAACCAGACTCTGGTCCGCTTGACGACGAGGGTCAGACCGAGGCTCTCTATTCACTTTCACCAAGTGCATCAAAGTTTGGTTTGCCGTAGGTTAGAGTGGATCTGAACCAAACAAGTATAGTAAACCAAAAAGCAGTTCATTGTGGGTTGAATTTGGCCGTCTGTTAACAGTGTCAAATAGGTTTGCTGAACATGGCTGACGTTAGCATTTCTAACAACACCAGCCTTCAGTCCTCCTTGCTGGTGAATGTCCACATGCCTTTGCTAAATGTGGTTACACATTGCTCTGGTTGATATGTCAGTTTAACCTTTCATAGCCAGCATACAACTTAGCTCCATTTTATAGATCAAAACACAGGTCTGTATTTAACTGTGCCACGCTACAGCCATTCTTCCACGGTCGTGTTATTTTTTTCAGGGTCAGCAGTAGGCCGTCACTGACTGGAGCTACAGTGCTATTCCTGCACAAGCCATTGATGCAAGGTCTGTAAACAAAGGTGACAGTCACTCACAACCCATCGTCATCTTACCTGATTTGAACATTTTCTCATCAGGGGGTAGTCACACTCAGTCTCATTTTATTTTTTGCAAGCCAAGCTAAGCGTGAGTGACTTCCTCAGGATGTTTAATTTCAGTTAAGAACACAAGAGGGAAAAGATAAAAATCAGCAGTAGCTCAGATTTAAGATTACCCTCAGTTGACTTTGCTGTTTCAGGCTCTCTGAGCATGAAGAATTGTTCACTATCTGATGTCAGCATTCGTTTCCTTTTATCCAGAAAACTATCACTGTGCTTTATTTGATAAGAAACTTGAACAGAGTCCATCTGTTTTAACAGTTTTTAGACATTGTCCTCATCAGCCCAGATAAAGAAAAGATTGGAATAGTCATTTGACCAAAAAGTCAAATGTTTTCAAATTGATCAGGCGTCCATAAGAAATATTTTGTTCAGAGAATCGTGAGTCTTCAATCCACATTATAACCTGTAAACTGAGTTAACAGATTGTTTTATTTTCTGCCTTAAAGTTTGCCAGCAGTTATGAAACCTGGGGACGGCTGGGCACAGGCCCAAAGTACAGTAATAAAGAAGCCAAATTTAACAACTTGTACTTCCTTGTCTTTGTTTGTCCAAATAAACTGCTGCTGTTGCTTGAATAAAAATCAAATACATGATGTGTTGTGCAGCCATAAGACTAACTTCTTGGTGTTTTGATCAACTTCTAAAACTGGGAATTGAAGTCAACACTAATTCATCAATCACTGATAAATGGCCCAATATATATTTGCATGTAAATCTTTCAAGGTGCTAATTTAATTATAGTAATTGGGTTATTTTGTAAACAGGAAGTTAGATGATGACTGATGGGAGTTTTGGAGCTTGTAGTCTTAAACCCATTTATCTTGACAGCTTTTCAGCTGCCTCCTCAGACAGTGAAAGGCTGACATTCAACCATCTATCTTCCTTTCGTACATCTGCCGTCTTCCTTTCCAATCAATAAAGAAAGCAGACAGCGTTTATCATTGTTCAGCATGGGAACATAAAGTCTAAAATGCTCTTACCTTTAAGTTCTTAGTATTGTGATGAATATCCAGGCCACTCTTTTACGGCCGGTGTCCTAGTATGGATGTCCAGACTCAAGCCGTCTATCCTGTTCTGCCTGTAATCATGTCATACTCCCTCTCACCAACGATTATTTTCTCTTTTTCCTGCAGGTACTCATTAACTGCTCAGCTGGTGGTCAGGCCAGGAGTTCACCCAGAGAATCGTGTACACACAGGTAAGCTCACACACACGTATTACACTTTCCAACTCCATAATTGTCAAATATTGCAGCTTTGTCAGTAGCCCTAAGCCTAAAATATGCAGATCTAGGTACCTCTTGTGCATAACTACGATGCATTGACATTGAGATTAATTCATCAAAATATGTGGTGAATAGATAGGATGAAGTTTGGTAACTTGGTTAAGTTGAGACAGAAAGGTCCTTGCTTCCATTTAAACACACTTATTAAATACATAGTTACCTACATACATTTTGTCCCCTACACCCAGCCAACACCCCAAGCAGTCTAACTCCAACAGCACATCAAAACAATAATCAAAACGGCAGCTTCGGAAATGACGCAAGTGGGGTACCTCCAAGATCACATTTGGAAGCCTTGGGTCAATGACTAAGCTGCTGGGGCAGGTCTCCACAACAATGAACTTGCTTCAAACATGCTCTTTTTGTTTTGTATTCCTTTTTTAAAATGTGTTTTGAAGAGAAAATAAAGGAAACACCAAGGAATATTAACACACATTTAGTTTTTACATTGGGGGAGTGATTATAAAGCTTAAAGAGGGACTTTTGCAATCAAGGCAATGTGTTTAGAAATGAATATCCGATGCTTCACCTGCTTGATTTATTGTATAAATACATTTCTTTAATGTAATCTTGGCCTGCTCTTTGGGTCTGAAATTATACCACTAATTGCAAGAACCCCTGCTGAGTTCAGTTTAACTATTGAGGATATGTTTATTAAATAGCCACAGTATTGTAACAACAGCAGCTTCCTTCCTCAGAGGTCATTTAGAGGTACGACTGGCAATTTTTCCCTACACATAAAGACAAGTAAGAGTCTATCAAAAGCAGGGTTGAAGTTATGTCAGGCCTCAGTATTAATTGTTGTTGATGTTGAAGAAGCTCTGACATGCCAAATGTCTATTACCACACAGCACTACATCAAACATGATGAAATAAATTTAAATATGGAAAACGATCAAAAATAAACTCAGAATGAACAAGAATTTCCTCTTGTGTCTTTGAAAAAGAGGAAAACAACAACAAAGTTGGTAAGGGAGGTATTTCACCAGCTGGTAAGGTAATAGCTGATTCAAAACACCTATCAAACCCCTGCAGACATAGTGTTTGCTGTGTGCTGAGGGAGTAGCAATCTTGCTAATATCCAGGGGTTAAAGTGAGATTAGGGTAGTGAGGTGTATAATTATGCAAAGTAAATTTGGTGACTCAACAGAGCATCAACAGTCTTTAGTTCAAAATTAATGAAGGCCTCTTTACAACAGATTGCCATGTACCAAACCAAATACGATCATTACACATTATTTACAACAGACTGCAACGACTTGCTCAGCTGTGCAATATTCTCGCAAACTTTTTAATGAAGTAAAAAGTTCACTTTGTATCAAAAATGAATATGATGTAATAAATCACATGATCAAAATTAGAATTGTTTTAAAAAGCTGTCCATCAAAGACTTGTTGCAAAACTTCTCAATTTCCCTGTTGAAGTGTCATTTCACTTCCTTAAAGTTAAAGGTATAATATGCAACTTTCAGAGAAGATGTTAGATATTTCACTTTAGCACCGGTCTCTGTGCACTGTGCCTCAACACACCCCTCTCCCTCCACCCCCACCCCTCCCTAGTGTTGCGACCGTGCAAGCTGTTTGTAGGACTGATCTTCATCCAGATATGCAGCCCAAAGTTGATTGTTTTTTTTTATTTGTTGGAAGTATTGTGGACAAAACAAATTCCATTCTTTGCTTTTGAAAGTTTTGGGGTTTCGAATTGAATGTACTCGTGTGATAACACTCTGCCGTTGTGCGTCCAGAAACAGCGTGCCAGAGTGTGCGGGACACCATTGCTCCCATGCTTTCCTTACCTTTCTTCATTTTTTCCCACTCTTTTTGGTCTTCTTTGGACCACTGCTCAGTCTCAATTCCATACCCTCCCTTAACTGCCTCATGCTGTTGAATAACTTCTTTAGTCTCACTCACTCCTACTCTTATCTGTAGTTTTCTCTTCCTCAGTTTGTCACTCACCCTCTCCCCATCATCACTTTTGAAGTGTAAATGTATTCAGCAGGACTCCTTGGCTAATGAAGTAGTGAGAGCAGCCTTAATCACAGCTGCTGAAGATAAAAGAGCTGGAGGAAAATGGGAATAAGGAAGAGTCATAGACGGGGAAATGGAATCTTTGAGACCATTTCAAGCTGGGAGTGAAGAAGGGAGAGCAGGAAGAGTAGTGGATGTGAAATTGTGTTCTAATGCGTACAGAGGTGTGAGAAAATAAACTGAACAACACAGAAATACAACAAAGAAAGGATCCATTTGACCAAGTAAATTGGACAAATGGATCCACTGAAGCTATAGACCTATTACAGATCAGTGGGTGGGACATCACTGCCAGAATCGAAACTCAACGTCTGCCATCTTGTTTGGAAGCTAACAGGCTCTGTGGAAAAGTTGAGAAGAACGAAAGTATGATAAAAGTATGTTTCAACTTCAAACTGACATGGATGAAGGGGATTTTGAAGTGTTGTGCTCGAATCGGATGTTTGTGGCTATCTCTACGAGCCGCAATATAGAGACGAGGCGGTGGTGAGGACAAGGACCCCCGGGGCGGCTCGAGCTGGGGCGACTGGTGGTTTTGGTGCTCTCACTGTTTGCCTATGGACACAGACATAGAGTCCGTCTGCTGCCAGGAATTTCCAAGATGCCAATTCCTTCTGGAAGAAATCTCGGAATCAGTTGAGGAAACAGCTGTATGTTTTGTAGTAAATGTCTGTATATAGAGCACCGTAGCTTCAGTGGGAGTGGCCTGCGGTGCTGTGCATTCTGGGAGTTGTTGTCTTTTATCCACATGAGCCAAAAAGACACTTTCTGCCCTTTCCCGGTCAAGAAGACACCAACTTCAAAATGTATTTCTCATTTCTACTACATATATGACCCAATGTCAATACAGATTCATGTTTCAACGGGTGAAGTATCCCTTTAATGTACTTAGAAACAAATTTGATGGAATTTTTGAAAAAACAAGGAGTGTCCCGATTGTAGAAATTGCATGTTAGTGTTTAGGATGTGACAGCATAGGGTGAGCCACTTGTGTGCAAACCTGTGGAATTAGAATCAAAAGTGTTAGATCTTTGAGTCAAGTTTTCACAAGGGGACTAACAGGACTAAAAAGATAATGAACCACAAACTAAGTGGTTTGTGGGAAAGTGGTCGGAAATAATGAAATGGCCACTACTCTCTTGAGCATTCTTCAAGGAAGTGCCAAACTGACATCCAAATCAATTTCTGTCAGTGTTTGATCAGTGCAGCACAGCTCCCTCAGAGGGAGAAAGAGAAAGAGAAAGCGAGAGGGGGGGGGGGGGGGGGGGGGGGGGGGGGTGGATGGTCACAGAGAAGGGAGGGGGACAGAAAAAGATGACTGGCCAAGTATCTGATGTGTAGCTTTCAGAAAAAAAAAGGAACGAGAATAGAATGTGTAGACATGTGATGGGGACTGACGCTTTCCAAATGTTCAGGGAAATGGAAAAGGGGATTGAGAGAGATGGGAAAGGTGAAGGAAGTGGCAGACAAAAGCTGACAGACCTGGCATATGATAAAAACCAGCCTTTGTGGAAAGACAGGACTGTGGTAGGAAAGAGAGAGGAGGTTGGTCGATGTAAAACTTTTCAAAATAGGACGTAAGGATAGCGCAATGTAAAAAGAAACCTTTGTGATTCGAATAAAACGAAAAAAAAGAAATGTTAATGAGTCTTCTCAATTTGCATTTGATCCAATTCTACGAATAGTTCCAACTGAGCTGGATAATTCTCTGGGCCATGTTAAACAAGTATGTTTTTTCCTGCAAGAATATACTGTAACTTGCAAAATGCAGTGTTTAGACTGTGAATCAGCAGTATCAGCAAAATAATGAAGACATTTTCACAAAGAGAGTTCTAGGCAAATAAAGTGGCTGTGAAGATTTACAGCTAAAGCACATTTTAACAATGCAGCTGCTCCTTTGTTTAATTAATTATATACTGCCCGATAAAAAGACTGTAGTAAGAAATTACTTCTTAGTACAACATGGTTTTGGACATTTTAAACATGGAGGCATTAAGTGCTTTTCTTCCAATTACTGAATGTTTCTTTTGAAGACTGTAAAAGCTACTACAAAAATAATTGACATCAGCTACACTGTCTTTCATTTTGTAACTGCTCATTAGAGAGAAGTACAAATACAAGGGCAAAAGACATCATTTCAACTCCTGCAGCATCAAGTAACAAGCAAGAAGTGCTTCTCATCAGAATCCTTGGAGTTCAAATTAAATCAAAACAGATGTGTAAGTTTGTTTGTGACGTCTTTCTTATATTGTCATTTAAATGCAAACACTTAAATGCTTATAGGTGGAAAAAAAAAGTCATTTGCGAGGTATTGTGATGATGTATTAGAGTTTGTTCATGTTTGTATATGTTGACTGCCTAACGCTGATCTATGTCCTTTAAAGGTTTCTTGTTTTTGCTCCCTTTTTATAGGAAGTAGATACTTTACAGAATCAGCAATATGCCAGATATTTTATAGGACATTCTGGGAAAACATTCAAATCAACCTGTGTATAGTTAATTTAGTTAGTTAATAATTATAGTTATACAGACGGACTATAATTTTCGTTTTTTTTTTTGCAGTTCTACATGTTTGGTTTGTTAGCTCTGCTCTTACAAATTGCCGGTGAAAACACAGAGGTGTAACATGGCAGCTGGAGACGGGAAAAAGAGAGAAAAAAAAGGACTGGGAGTACATAGCAAGAGGGGATGGATGGTTTGTCCCAACCTCCCTCTCATTGTTGGATAAAATGTATCCAGTCCATAGTGTGTAACGTCTGAACCCAACGGGGGAGGGAAGCGAAGGGGAGATGGAGATAGGAGGGAGGGGAGATAAAGGAAAAGCAACCAAAAGAGGATGTGAAGGGGAGACATGGATGAGAAAAGTCAAGGAAGAGCAAAGCCTTGACAGATTTGTGGCCACGATGAGGCATAAGGCAAACAGCAGAGGAGGAGGAATGGAGAGAGGGGGAGAGAAACACTGAGCATAAGCCAAGCAGCCAAAGGAAGGGAAAAAACATGAGGGACACAGAAAGCAAGGCTGAGGGGATAATGGGATGAGAAGCAGGCAGAGCGAGGGGGATTGAGGAGAGGGTGTGAAGTCAAAAGCTGCTTGAAAGTGTTGCAAAGTTGCATAATGTGACCCCGGTCCTTTTGTAATGGGGGTTTGTAGAAAATGCAGTAAATTAGGTGCATTAACGATGTGTTTTCACCGACCACTGGGAGAATGATAGAATATTTAAGGCCCATGTTGTGCAGGAATACTCTTATTGGATTTTTCATGCACTGCTGCTCGTTGAAGAAATGGAAAAATAGTGCTTCTGCGCAAATCAAATTTTCTTCTAGAACAAGATAATTGCTATTAAGACACAAAATGTCATAAGTGAAATATATTTTTCTAACCTTACCAAAACAATGGGTAAAGTATGTAAAAAATCGGAAAATAATCAATCCTATAATGGATTACAGTTTTTATCCTCACAACAAAGACTTATTGGGGGCGCAGATAGCCTAGCAGTTTTGACGCTCCCCCCCGGTACGGCCCTCATCGCAGCAGCTGTGGGTTCAAATCCGACCTCAGCCCTTTGCTGCATGTCGTCCCCCACTCTCTACTCCCGGCTCTTCCTGTCTCTCTTCAGCCGTCCTATCTAATGCAGGCAAAACTCGCCAAAAAATACAACTTCAAAAAAAAAGAAAGAAATGACTGCTATATCTGTGAGAACCTCTGCTGATTTAATTAGTTGGACCCGTTAACATATTGCTGCAAGTCCAAGGCATTTGATACTGAGGACCATACAGTGCTCAAACAAAGACTGATTAAAGCAGGACTGTCGGATCACACAGTAAACTGGTTCACAAACTGCCTCACAAACAGAACTCAGTGTGTGCAGGCAGAGGGCTATACTTCTAGCTCACTCACTCTAACAAAAGGTGTGCCTCAGGGGTCAGTCCTAGGGCCGCTGCTATTTATTCTTTATTTAAATAACATTGATTCAAATGTTCTCAATGTTAATTTTCACTTTTACGCGGATGACACTGTGATGTACTGCTCAGCACCCACTCCAGACCAAGCTCTCTCACAGTTACAACTTGATTTTAACACTGTTCAACAAAAGGTGTATGATTTAAAACTTGTTTTAAACGCAGACAAAACCAAAGTCATGATGTTCTCTAAGGCAAAAACGAAACCATCAAAACTTCTTTCGATTTCCACCGCTCAAGGTACGCAAATCAAGTCTGTTTCGAGCTACAGATATCTTGGCATTTTAATTGATGAGTCTCTTTCTTTTACTCCTCACATTCAGCAGCTGGTAAAAAGGTTAAAGCTGAAACTGGGATTCTACTTTAGAATCAAATCCTGCCTTTCTTTTGAGTCTAAGAAGAGGCTAGTTGCTGTCACTTTTATGTCTGTGATGGATTACTGTGATGTTTTATACATGCACGCCTCCTGGCAAAGCTTACATGCTCTGGACACTGTGTATCATGGAGCTCGGAGGTTCATCACTAATTTTAAATCCCTCACTCATCACTGTTTGTTGTATGAACGTGTTGGATGGACTTCTTTGACCCTACGTAGACTTAAACATTAGCATACTTTAATCTACGAGTCTATTTGAGGTCTGCTTCTTTCATACCTTCTGTCCTTCATCAGTCAGAAGAGTGCAGGGACTTATAATCTTCGATCTTAGGACCTTTTCTTACTGTCTGTTCCAAATGTCCAAACTGAACTGGGGAAAAAGGCCTTTAAGTTTGCTGCTCCCTTTACTTGGAACGAATTACAAAAAGAGCTGAAACTTAATGAACTTCTCTCGTTGGATGCTTTTAAGAGGAAGTTAAATGACTTGGAGGCGGACACATCTGGCTGTAGATGTTCTTCCTGATGTATTTGTGGATGATTTTTGACAAACATTTTGCTGTTCGGATTTGTTATTTGTGTCTTTTAATGTCTAATGTATTTTGTATTTGAAAGATTGAATGCTTGTTGTCCGTGTGAAACTCTGTTAATGTTTTGCTGCCGTTCTTGGCCAGGACACTCTTGAAAAAGAGATTTTTAATCTCAATGAGTTTTCTTTCCTGGTTAAATAAAGGTTAAAAAACAGTATGTTTTTGAAAGTATCTTAAGTATATTTTTTCATGCATAAAGTAGTTTGTTTGTGAAAGTGGATGATATATTGTACTGGTAGGTCCTACAGTTGCCACCATTGGTTGATAGTCCCATTTGTAGCAACGTTAATAATTTTTTTTTTAAATCTTGATTTTGCTGTCAAACAAACAGCTGCCTTGAGGGTTTTATATTATTTGCAATTTTTATCTTGTGCTTCTTACAATCTGCTAAAAATGCTCACATATTATCACCCATCTAAATGCTATATAGACCAGGGCCGAATTATTACTGATGGTCACTTTACATAACAGCCCTGCCATCAGTGTGTGAATGGGTAGGTGTGACCTGCAACGTAAAAGCGCTTTGAATAGACTAGAAAAGCACTATACAAGCTCAAGTCCATATTTACTTAGGTCTTCTGCAAAACTGTGAACATACAGTATAAGCCTACAGTAGACATGAATAGTGGTGACAATTATTATTACTGATTGCTATTATTATTGATTACTATTGAGTCTCCTTCAAATTTAGGCCAATCTAATTCGAAACAATTGCAGTAGAAAACATAATTGAATTTATGCAGAACTACAATAGAGGCTGGTCCAGAATAAATCATTTTGAAAAAGTGTCTCTTCATCTCACCAAGTGTCGTTTCAGTTTATGTATTGCTTATTTTGTTGGCTAAGCATCACAGTTTTTTGAATAAACACATTGTGAGTGCTTGGTAACTATCCGAATCAGATCCTGAGATGCAATAAAGACAATTTACCAAAACACAGAGTGCGCTGAATATTTTATGTGGCAGCTGTCTGGTTAAGGACATTAGAATCAGTGAATGTTGTTTTTTGATGCTTTTTCGATTATGTTGTAAGATGGGTTTATCATCAAATTGGCCTATTGTAATTTACCATAATGGACTAAAGGAACCCATGCTGTTCTGTGTGTGTGTGTTCCTGTATGTGTCTGTGTGTGCCTGTCAGCATGTGCGTTCTTGTGTACATGTAGACGAGTGGGTGGGAAGTGATAGCAGAGCAGATAAGACAGTTGTGTATGTCACCATGCATGAGCAGACATTTAGTAGATTGGTGGAAAATGGCCTCTGTGTGTTTTTCTTCGAGCGCATTACTTTGTGTGCGTGTGTGTGTCTGTTTGTGTTGTGTGGGTTGTTGTCTATGTGATGTGCCAACATGTGACTGCTGCTGTTAACAAAACATTGCAAGTAAGCCACCGCTGTGAAATATGTCTCTATGGGGGGTCCTCAAAGTTCCTTCCCATCCTCTTCCCCTTCCTCCCTGGCTCCAAATCTCCTCCCTTGCATAAACACAATATGGTTGCATATGTCCTCCTGATATGTATCTATGTATTCCATTTTGATGTAAGTGGGGAATAAAATTCATTATACACTGCTGCTGAGATTCGGTTGCGTTATCTATTCTCTATGAGTTGTTGATCTGCAGAGGAGTTAAGGCAGCAAATGCCCGCTCCCTGTTCTCTATAAGAGCCTCTTTGCCTTTCTATAGCTCATTCATATTGTGAAATCATAGACTATTTTTTATAAATGATAGCAGACTTTTTTTACTGCATGCATCAACAAAATGTCACATGTCAGCTATTGTTACTGTGTGCAATTCAGTGAAAGAAAGCTTTCTTTGTGTCCTAGTCAAAGCAAAGAATATGCAGATATAAGGTTATGATTGCAAGCATGTGCTATTAAAGGAGACACCACAGGTAAAAGAATAAGGATCACATGACTAACAATATGGCTGCATTACTAATCAATATGACACAAAGTAATAAAAAGCTGTAAAAACAGTATGTGCATGGTATTAAACGTTGTGAGATGTAACAAATAATTGCAGTTCTGGTTAGATGGTGTGATAGGCAATTCAGTTTGTAATCTGGGAAAGGGGTACTGCACTTAAAATGGCAAAACAAGGTCAAAAATAACCTCTTTGTTTGTGAATATAAAGCTTTGAAAAGTTTGAACAAAGCAAAACTTACATTTATTAGCCAGAGCTGTGTGGAGATTGAACCAAAAAAGAAACAAAAACACAGACACGTATTTGTTCGATGTCAAAATGTATAGCAGTGAATGAGTCTCGTCTGCTGTGGGATGAAAGTGGCATTTGACTGTATCATTTACCTACATAAAGGACACAAAGCTGCCTTCATTCTAAATTCAAGAAAACATGTACGTTTTGTGTTTTTTTCCTTAGCAGCTTTACACAGAGACAATGACTGATTCAGTCTTAAAATGACATGCATAAAAGACGTTAATAATTACAATATCTTGCTGTATACTTTTGGGTTATGAAGTTATTTTCACTTACAGTCTATGCAATAGAAACACACCAAAAAAAGAACAGCCAATCCGATAAACAGAAGTCTCCTGGTGTGTTTTTTAAGGTAAGTTGGTAGCAGTGCTGGGATGGTTTATGTTCAACTTCAGCTTTTCATTTCACTCATTCATCATTTAAAATGTTTTTTTTGTGTCCTCACTTGTACTTAAAAAGTGTTTTGATGTGATTGTTTTGTTTGCCATTCATAGCTTCTTCTGTACAATATGAGATGTTTCAGTAAGCCCAAAGGAGTTTTTATCTTCTGCTAGCTTGTTTTATCAGTTTTATAAAAGTCAATATGCTAAAGTTGAAACTCAAGGGATTTGGAGACTTAAGGGTGGCAGCAACAGAGTGGGGGCATTGAAGGAGAGATACGACAGTAATGTAGTCAGCAAAATGAGAAATAGCTTAATAAAAAGCAAGGATAGAGAGAGAGAGAGAGAGAGAGAGAGAGAGAGAGAAGGCAACATGGCAGATTCTGCAGCCTGTGCATTAGTAACCAGAGGGGAATGCAGTGATATTGATTACCCTATTATAATATCAATCCACCGCACTGCTAATTTACTAATGACACCTTTACAATTGAAAACAGTATAAAGGGAGGGCACTGCTGTTTCTCTCTCACAGGACAACCTCCTGCTAGCTGAAGCTATATTTAGCTAACATATAAGATGGCTACAGTGAGGCAGGACCAGGGAGCTGCAGTAGCATTTGCATGAACAACACCTTGTCAGAATGTCAAGTGATCCGTCAGGCGTTACCGGATCATCTCTGACCAAGACTTTGGGTTTTGAATATCAGTAGGGAGAAGGAAATGGACTGCAACAAAAAAAACTGCAATCGGTGAGCAACGTATTATGGCCAATATTTATACGCTGTAGTATTTCTAATGGCAGAATAAGATAGCGGACGTAAGGCAAGGCAAGTTTATGTATAAAGCACTGATCATACATAAAGCAATTCTGACTGTTTTCCAGGGTTAAAGACAGAATATTAAGATCATTCAGAACATGAAATGAAATAAACCATTTAGAATCAAAATAGGATGTTAAGATACAAAATACTGTATTTTCAAATAAAAGATTATGAAAAAGACTTGACATGAATCATTAATTGTAATAAAATGGAAGGAATAAAGTATTACACTGAAATGAGGACATATATTACATCATAAAAGTAACTAAAAAGCAATTAAATAGATAATAAGCAATACTAGATAAGAAGTGATTGAATTGATGGGAAGGAATCAGTAAATTATGACATGTTGTCGTATAATGACAGAGTTGACTTTCTCCCAGTAGACTGGAGCTCAAGCCTCCAATTGACACCAAACCTGAACATAAACTTCTTTAACGTGTGTAAAAACAATACCAAACTTACAAGATGACCAGGTTTGTTCTGTGTGTGAAGCTGAAGGTTCACAAAGGCATGCTTCTAACCATGTGTTGTGGCACTACTATAGGAAAACAGAGGTAGGAATGTAAGTACTGGATGGTCGGAACAAACAACTGATGTGGTCAGATAGGTTGGTATACAAGTTGCAAGGCCAGTTGCGCAGGGAAAATGATGGCAGATCGAAGGTCTCTTGCTTTGTTTTTGTTCATATTTTGCTCTGCACAACTGGAAATACAAGCCAGGAGGATGTGGTGATTTATCATTTTCTCCGACAAGTCCCTGTTTTCACCAATATACCAACATCGTGCCTAGAGCTATCTCATTTGCATGGAACTCTCATACCCTACCCTCATTTACACCTTGTATCCTCTTGCCATGGTCCTATTTGGAGCGGCCAGTTGGATGGTTAAAGCATTTTAAATGGCAGGAAAATACAAACAGGTACATTGTATTTGAAATGCTTTTACAACCCAATAAAGGCACAAATATGACCACTTTGGTAAAAGGTAACAATTCTCTTGAAAGCCTTTAAATCCTGTCAGTAACAGTGGTGCATGTATGTGTGCTGTTTAGAGAAAGAAACAGATGATGATTTTCATTGGATAGGTTAACCATTTTTGGATGGGATAATCAAAGGGCAAGGCAGAAATACAGGGCACCATTACCCAAGACGCTCCAAAAATACAAAACTAACAACCCTTCCAAATACCAAACACCATCAGTGGGCTGAGCTAAATGGATAGGCAAAGCACATGTCAAAGTTAAGAAAATACCAACACTTCATAGTAAGGCATACTGCTTGAAGCCATGATGTCAGGTTTCTTAGTTTTGAAGGAACAAGAAAATTAGAATATTTTTGTCTCCAGACAACTATTGATTGAACATTTCACACTTTTTAAATAACACAGTTTGTAAGCTCTAATGGACCTGAGATGACGCAGGTTAAAAAAGAAAAAAAAGGAAGCACAGAAGAAACAGAAAGTATTTTTCTGCTAGAATCTTAAATAACAGACAGATTTTGGGTTCATGCGTCATTGGATGAGTCTAAAATTTTGTAGGGTAGAATAGTCTTGGAGGCCTGCATAGACACTATGCCAAGGGATTCATTTACAATATAGACACGCTTGATCCGGGGTCAGCAGAAACAGATACAGATACACACATGGATAAATTAAATACGGTTTAAGCAAGTGCTGCACTGGGTCAAAACATTTTGAGGAATCAGATGCTCTTCAAGAACAGGGGACAGGAGTCAAATAGCTAATAAATAAATGACTGCCCTGATTACAAACAGTCATGACATGATGTCCTGACGAAGACTCAGTTGAGTCAAAACCTGTAAACACATCCCTTTTTGGACTGCCTTTCTTCACAATGAATTATGTTTGTAATAAGTGCAGTATTTTCTTTATTCGCTACAGATACACATGTCAAGAGTTGACAAACAACCAAGATCAGTCAAGAATGAACAACTGATACAGAAAAATGTCATGTTTCTAAAGATGATCTTCTGAAAAGCTGCATGTTTTCTCTGCGGGGCTTCACTTCCTAATTCTGACAACACTCCATTACCACAGTATAATTTTCTATCAAGCCAAATGCTTACAGATATTCAATAGAGTTGTAATGACACGCTCCAAGCTATAGCTTAGCATTCATTACAAACAGTGCTGAAACCAAACTGCCAGTGGCTTTTATACTCTCGGGGAGGGCTGCGTTCAAATACCGCCTGTAATCCTGTAAATAGTTAAAAGTGCCTAATCCTTGTTTAAGTCTGGCTTTTATGTGTCCGCATAAACTCGCTGTTTGCTTAGAAAGAAACCTCAGCCGTGACACACCAAACCGGATTAGACAGCGTGGTGTTAGCAGAAAGGCTTTATACCTCTGAGAGGTAATAGAGATGTTACGAATGGAGCTCCCATAGGCCCTGCTACAGATGTTCCATGGACATGAATGTGTCTGTCTGTGTGTGTGTGTGTGTGTGTATGTGTATGTGTGTGTGTGTGTGTGTGTGTGTGTGTGTGTGTGTGTGTGTGTGTGTGTGTGTGTGTGTGTGTTTACAGGGGCAATACAGTGATAGAGATGTTTAATACAGAGCTCCCAGTTGTATGACTGGATACACTGTGTGTGTTTCCTCTGCTGACAAATGATACCTTTTAAGTGTGCTCTTATTCTACTTCAGGACACATTAAGTCCCACTGTGTGTGTGCTACTGTGGAGTGTTTTGTGTAGTCCTGCCGTGGTTTCTGCAATGTACATCTCTGTGTGTTCATGTGTGGTTTTTTTTGGCTTTTGGGTAAATTCCCTGTACAGTCACGACGTCTGCAGAATGTGGTTGTCTGACCATATGTCAGAGTATGTGTGTGGTTGTCGGTGTGTGAGTTTGTGTGTTGCTGTGTATCACAGTGCTTCAAAGTTTGCATGTTAATTTGATGGGTTAGAGTGTGTGTGTATTGGTGTTTAGGCCTGTGCAGTTCTTTAATTCTGCGTTTGTGTATTCAAGCTGTGCTAAATGGATGTCCTCCATCTTAATAGAGCTGGAACCTCGAGGTTAATGAGCGACTGATGCTCAAATGATGCCAGAGCACTTTAACAACCTTCATCACAGAGGGAACCAGGAATGCTGCAACAATACATAAATATGCACACTTACATGTTTTGGTAACTAATTTAGATTTTCTATAAAGCGACTTCTTGTTGCCATACAAATGTGGATAGTGTTGTAAAAACCAACAGCAAAAGTTGTATGACATTTCACCACTAAACTGTATCACCACCACCATCATTTAGCAAACTTACAAAAGGATTTTTAAAATTAACTTCCCGCATTTGGTTGGTTTGGTTACAATCAGTGTTAAAATCTACCCGCCTAGGAAAGCATAAATGGCCTGTGTGCCTTTTGTGTCTGTTATCGTGACATGGCAGGCATCTAGTTTTTTGGTTTAGTTTTACAATACAATATCTCAGTCAATTCATCCATTTCCGATGTTAACTGAAGCCATGGTATGTGTCATTGAATTTTGACTTAGCGTTCTGACAGTTAAAACAACTTTAGTTCTTAAAATTAAAAATAATGAGCAAGAGAGAGAGACAGATTGAATTACAGTATGTAGGCAGAAATGTGTTTCATAATTATTAATATGCCAATAGTAAATCAGTGTTAGTGCTTTGAAGGCACAACTGTATTGCCAGAATTAGCATGACTTTCTTCAATCTAATGAGTATTTGTAATTCATATGCCTGTTCTCATCCTTTATGATAAATGTTGCAAGAAAGCTTAAAAGAACACACACAGATACAGATAAAGACGTCTCTGCTCACCCCTAGTTTAGACTTGAACTATGTAAAGTATGACAGGCAAAGGGGCTGACGAATACAAGAAGACAGTGCTGAAGTGTATGTTTCTAACACACGGTTGCATTCTGAATACAAATGTGTTGCTGCATTTGTTGGAGAACAAATTAGAAATGCAGAGAAAGGCAGGGCTGTGCCGTCTTTTATCACAGCATTTCATGCTGGTGTGTGTGTCTGTACGTTTCTTCACATGTCAGTGATGTGATCATATATGGTCTGAGTCCTCCTTTCATGTGATAACATGCATCTGAAGCCTGAAGGAGGGATCAACCTCAAGAGTCTTTGGGTCTTTTTTCATCTCTTTCAATTGTCTTTCTTCATCATGGCTTGCTGACTCTTGACGGACAACAGAGGAAGTCCTTCTTATCCTGAAACAATGCCTTACATTTTCAGTCCGCCACACCAGCCTTCTGCATGACTTTCACCTGGTTCATCGAAGATCATTCCGTTTGAATCTTCCTCTCTTCACAAGGAAGGAATGAGTGGGGTGAAAGGAAGTGAGAATGCAGTTTGTGTGTTATAGAGAAGGAAAGTAGGAGAACAAAAAGCATTGGAAGTGTAAAAATGAGTCCTAATTTTCTTACAAACGATAAGCCAGTATGGTGTAATGGGCTCCCACATGGAGCTGGGATGCTTTGCCCACTTTTAATGACTCTGCTTCATCAAACACTGAAGCAGCCAAAACGCAGCACACATTTCCCCGCCTCTCCTCTGCTGTTGTCATTTGTCACTTTTCCTCTTATCTTCTCCCTCCATCACTCGTACACCTGAGTGAGAGGACGAGAGATAAAACGAAGGGAGAGAATGAGATAGAGAGAGGTGGATGTCATATATTTTGCCCCTTGCTGCTTTAATATTTAATAAACTTACATAACTTCTTTTGTCATTCAGTTGCTTAATGACTCCTGGGGGTCAGCACTTGCCTCATCACTTTTTCACAATTTGTCACTATTCTACAGCTTAGTACCTTTCCCTCTCCTTCCCTTCTATTTTTCTTCCCATTTATTGTCTGGCGCTTTTCTAGTTCTACCTACTTAAAGTCACAGCCACCTTTTCTTTGAACATGTGCAGCAGCAGATAAGAGGGTGATGGAAAGGTACACAATAAACTCATTTGCACATAAAAAAAAATCTCAAATTAAAGAGAAAATTTCAAGAAACTTAGCGAGCTTGGCAGAGGTGGAGAAGTTGTCATATCTGAGAAAAAAAAAGTAAAGGATGTGATAGAGGCTGTGTGAAACAAATTGTTCAAATGTACCCTGACATTGCACTACCAGCTCTGTCATTTCTTAAAAAATGGTCATGTCTTTCTATATATATATATAAAAAAACCTAGAACAAATATAAAAGAGTAGCCGTGTAAAATGGGCCAGCATCCTCTATCAGAACTACTTGTTGAAGCTGTGACAAAGAGTTTCTCTCTGTCACTTGCTCCTTCATTCCATTTTCTGACAATTTCCACTTTCTAACTCACTTTTTTCCAAACAATCTCTCTTTCTTTTTCATCCATCAGTTTACACCTAAGAAATGTGAAATTAAGGAGAAGAAATATTTCAAAAGTTTGGACACTTGGCTTCGATTGAAAAGTTAGCATTTCAAAAAAGGAGGGGGAGGCTAAGTGCCACACACTTTCAGAATTCATTCTTTCTTCCTTTTTTTCGACTGTATAAGATCTCACGTCTTGCTGCCACCTACAGTTAGAGTCCATTTCATAGTCACGTCCAACAATTGCTGTGCATGACTCCTTATTTCTAATGTGGAGGGATGAGGTCAGAGGCTAGACACCTACACAGAAACAATGTCCATATATCAATAAACTCTGGTTCATTTGACTGAGTGAAATGTGAAAGAGTTGCTGCATTTCTGAAGCTTTTTATGCACGCTATATTTGCATTCAAGTCAGAAGTGCAACTGTTGCGTAGTTTTCCACAGAAAAGAAGAGGCTTTGACATGCATTATAAATGAACAGCGTCTGCATCTTCCCATCATAGCAGCAATGAAATGTCGTCACGCTTCACATCACATCACATCAGAACTTTATTGATTAGATTCTTTTCTGCCCTTTCTCACCCCAAACTTTAACAGCTGGCTCAGTCGCCCAATGCTTCAGAATATAGTGCAGGTTCCCCTTACATTATGTATGGACCCTGATCTAGCTTACTCTTTTGCTGGCCTTTGACGTCATGTCAAAGTCAAGTATGTACTGTCCAATGCAAAAGCGAGTTTAGGTCAGCAGTAGAGGACCACAGACCGGTTACACCGGTTACATAAAAAAGGCTTTTATTTTGGTGACTACATTTTGATTTACATTTGAAAAAAACAATGTTCAGTTCTTTTGTTGCCAAGATATTGACTTGTTTTTAAGTGACTTGTGTAAGTTACATGAGTTACATGGTAATGTGTAGGTGATGTGCATGTGGGAGTAGAGAGAGAGAACATGTTGGTTAATTTTATCATGTTTTCTCAAATCATAGAAATGCACATATTCTGCGCCTCTGTTCAATAAACTTAATATTGTCTCCCATGCCATCCTACTCTTTCTATGTTCCTTCTCCGTATCACAGGGGGAGTGTAATGCTCTCGCTTTGACACAATCCACTGCCACTGTCTCTCCATCCTTTACACTGCATGGTGCTTTCTTCGCTACAATAACTGCCTCCATCTCAATTTACTTGCTATCCAGTCAATTGGAGACCTCCACTATGTAAGGGCTTCTCTATTTTACCAAGACTGCCTTTTACATTATATTTTGCTCCTTCTGTGCGCTGTTATTTCTTTGTGTTTACTATAATCCAAGTTTGATTTTCTTACTCTGCTGGTTATAAATATATATAAAGACGCACATGCCCTGTGGCTGTTCTGCATACCATCTGGACTCTGCATACCATCTCCACTGGGGACCTTTGCCTTTACTCAAAACCCCACGTTACACCAAATCAGCTTAATACAATTTTCACTCGCCTTACTTCTCAGCCAGTAATTAAGTTCCACAAATTAAGGGTGAATTTTATAGACATGTTCCCTGTAATACCACTGAGTGAAACAGCTAATCAACCCATTTTTTTTTAGTTTTAAGAATTCCTTGCAACATCTAGAAACTACACATTAACTCCACACTGATTTTACCACGGACAAAATGCTACACCAATACATCTTTGCCGTGTAAAATACCGTTAAGACATTAATTATGATAGAATTAAGTGTCATAAATTCTGCAAGTCACCCACAGTAAATTACTGAATTGTAATGTAGATAATAAGATTGATTATCTTCAAAGCTTTCCAGCTGCTACAATTTTTGATAATCAGGATGGATTATGTTGATCACTGAGGCTACTGACAGAGGGAAGGATTTTGATGTCTATGTTTCATTAACTAAGTGATTTTCAGTGTACAAAAAAAGAAAAAAAAAAAACATTAGTCCCAGAAGAGAAAGATGCTTTATACCAGATTTAGCTATCTAGCTAATTTGCATCTTTTGTCCTTGGGCAGATGATGGCAACAGTAAAATACAGATCAACAGGTCATGCACGCACACACACTTACAGTCAATTGAAGGTTCATCACCAGTGTTTGTTAAACTTCTTTATGGCAAATGAGCGCCATACTAAGAAAGACGTGATATAAATAAAAATACTAAAATAAAACATGTTTGTTTTAAATTCACAAGTACTTAAAATGGTTTGATTTAACTTGGGACTCAAGTATAAAACATTAAAGAGCCCATATTATGCCCTTTTTGGGGTTCGTATATTTAATCTATGTACCTACTTTTGTATGTTCACAATAGCTAAAGTCCGAAAAAAGTGTCTGTTTTCATGTACTGCTCCTCCTTGCTCCCTCTCCGCTCTGAGTCCGTCAGCTACGCTCTGCTGAGCCCCCACTGTTACCCGCAATTCACACATACTCCGTGCGCGCCGCGGTCCGTCAGCGCCACGGTTTTGCTCCGTCGGACGGCTCGCGCCCATTCACACTGGATCCGTTCCTGGGACGTCAGCGGAGCGCACTCATGACACATCACAGGAGAACTACAAGATCCCGCGGGAATTAAGAGAAAAACATGCAAACAACATGTTGCTTTGTCTTTCTGAGGATGCATTGTCGTTAATTCGGTTCCTGTTTTGACGTAATGTTGATAAAGTGATGAAAAAGACGATCACGAGTCCGTATATTGTGTTTTATTTTGAAATTGACCGGATGTTCTGTGCGTTTCCTTGTCTGACTTCTTGTCCAGGCTGTCATATTCTGTCCAGCCTGACGCGTGACTGGAGCGTACTCCGGCGAAAATAGACTCGCTGCGTATTTGAAACGGAGCAGAGCGTAGTGCCGTCGGTGGCACGCTCCGGAGACGGACCGCAGCGCGCCCTGTGTGAACACAATGATTGACTAGAGTGACAGCTAAGTACAACGTAGTGCGCGGCACTGACGGACCGCGGCGCGCACAGAGTATGTGTGAATTGGGCTTCAGACCCCACTTGGGCCAAGTCTGCTCTGATTGGTCTGCCGATCCGCTCTGTCGTTATTGGTCAGTTGCTCATCACGTTTCTCGGAAATTTCAACATGAGCTGCAGGGCTTGCCACAACGAGCCAATGGGCTTAGATCAGTGATCTCACACTGACAATGACGCCGCACTGACAATTTTTATCGAGGGGGGCTAGAACTGAGCGTTACATGCGGCTAATGCTACAGCTAACAGGGGGACATAGGAGAAGCCGCGTTTCTGCGGACTTTGAATTTTTGCACATAGATGTGCCTAAACATGCACAGGACACTTGGAAAACACACTAAAGAGCATATAAAACCAGAAAAAGCATAATATGGGACCTTTAATGTTTCTTGTTCAAAGAAATTAGCCGAATTCCAAATTCTGGGCAATTTTATTGGTTGGCAAAAGGACTCCACAAAAATGAATGAAAAATGAAGATAACTTTTCCATTACAGATAAGCTGAACAAGATGCCATTTTCTACAAAACACTTTATTTTCTGTGTTGCTCTTGTGCATCCTGTGTTCTTTCTTATCCTTTTATATCCATACACTGGTTTCTCAAAGTATGTATTCTCTTTCAGGGAACTGTTTTGTATTCATTCACCTACGCCCTATCACACCCGGGACCTGCCCAGTACAACCACAGCCTTCTGCTGATGGTTACAGTGAGCTATAGCTCAATGTTTTTCTGTTCTGTCCTGAATGCTGATGAGTGCTGAGAATGGAAATTAATCTTAGCCTCTATGGTACAGTCTACTTTTATGCAGCTTCCCTATTTGAACAGAACTATGCTTGGTCCTTATGGGTATGTAGCTTTGAAGGGGGCATTTTTTATGTTTAACGAAAGCTTCACTGAATTTAGTTTACACAACACAAAACAAAGCCGAGCAAGCCACTTAGGAATATGTGGGTCAGTATATCAGTTGCACATCATGTGGCTTGGGATTAGAAACATAACGTGAAAGATAACAAATTGAATCCAGGCTGAAAGATCCCAGGACGGCATCACTTTTCGTTTTAGTTGTTCTTAGGCACTTTGTTGCCTCGTCAGCATTCTGTTTGTTAGGACTAGATTGGTTTTACATGAATATATTTGGATTTTTTTTTAGGCTAGATAAGTTGATCCACCCTAAATGTATTGTCCCCATTCGGGCTTAGAATGTCAGCTGAATAGATCTTAAGAACATCTTGGCATGATCTCCAAACTCTTACTCACTCTGACGTAACAGCAGTGCTCACATTATGCAAATATGTGGACTATTGTTTTTTTTTTTACGTGAATAATTCAAAGACATCAGTGGTGAGCGAGACATACTTACATCGTTTGTACAATTTGGAGCTCATGTAGACATTGATAGTTAATGTACATTTTTGTTTGATTGTTTAGACAACCAAATAATCTACGAACCATGAAGCCAACAACTTCAAATTTGGATTTGTATGCGACAGCTTCGCTGGGCAAAGAGCTTGCCAAGTCAGATGGCAGAGTGAAAAAGCTCTCATTGACTTGACACATAGAAGGCAAGATAAGACAGGCAAAGTGAGCTGTCCCAAGTGACAGGCTTGATATAGACCGGCACTGCCTCGAGTAAAGAGCAGTTTGTAGGTATACAGTAAGTAGACTTTGAAACCACATTGGACTAGACTTTTTAAAGAATGAGGCATCGATGTGGGTAATAAAAACAAACACAAGGGCCGTCAACTTTAATGTGTTAACCCACGTGATTAAATCTAGAGATCTTCATGGTTTATTGTTAATGGCTGTCCCGCTTTATATGAAAATTAACGCAGTGTATCATTCCCCTTAAATATCCTGTTTAACATTACTTGATGATAACAACTGCGATGGTGACTTGTAGCAGAAAAGGGGAGACTTGCACTCGTAACGAGGAGCAGAAAAAAGCATATCCTTACGAACTGAATTGATTTTTTTCATGAAGCCTTATGTTACTCTAAAATTCTAAAGGATTAGTGTCCGTAACAGAAAAACACATTAAGTAATGTATGTCTCTTCACTACAGTACTATCAACATCTTTAGGTTCATCAATTTGATTCATTCACAGCATGTGACGACGTAGTTTAGACATTATAAACGGGGTTAACTGACTTCAAAGCTGTCACATGAGAAGGTATCTACAACAGAGGCCATTTGCTAGTGAAGACATTTATTGAAACATACCATTATTTGTTCAAGTTGGGGTGTTTGGTAACATCTGGGTAAAGTTGTGCAAACACATTTGTCTGACTGATCCTGTGTTTTCATCCACAATGCTGCGTAATAGGCACCTATATACTGTATGTTTAGAGGTGTCTGCGATGAGCTGTACCTCCGTTAGCTAATACGTTTCTCTCCTTCGAACCTGTTGAGTCTCATTCATATAACAAAGTCTTACTGATATAAATTCATAGATTCAAGCTGAGGCAGTTCTGATTACATTATCATGACACAATCAGGGTTATACTGTACCATGGTGCAGATGAAGAATCTTCTGATTGGCTACATAGTGTTAATTAATTGCTGACAATGAACACCTTCTACTTAGATCTAGTGATACTTTCTGTTCACTGTAAGTTCATGCGATGACTGTGTGCATCTGAAGAATGAAAAAAATGAAAAAATACACCTCCAGACCAACAAAGGGCAACATACACTTCAGGTGTTTTCATGCCAAATTTGGGTTTTACCCAGCTCCACTATGAACAGATTCAAAACTTGGTATTGATATTCTGCATTCCTTCAACCAGCTCAGTAATGACAACTGAGACAAAATCCTCTCAGCAGCAAGCTTGCAAATGATCCCATGTTAATTATTACCCCTGCAGATGATACAAAATGCAGAAGCACGACTGGTCTTCAACTTTCCTAAAAGAGCACATGTCACTCCACTGTTCTTCTCCTTAGACTGGCTCCCAGTTACTGCTCGCTTACAAAACAGCGGCAAAAACGGCTCCACCTTACTTTAACGCTCTCATCCAGGTCTACACTCCCTCCTGCCTACTACGCTCTGCCAGTGAAAGCCGTATGATCCAACCTTCACAACAGGGTCCTAAGACGATTACTAGACTCTTCTCCTCTGTCGCCCCCCGGTGGTGGAATGTACTTCCAAACTCCATTCGATCTGCAGAGTCCCTCTGCACCTTTAAGAAAAAGCTAAAGACCCAGCTCTTTCATGAATACCTACTAACTTAATGATGATGGTCTCAATATTATTGATGATGATGATGATGATGGTAATGATGATGTTTTTTGTTTGATAACGACGACTTATAAGACGGTTTCTATACTGATTCGAGCTCTCAAGAGCTGCCGTCAATGTTGTGCTTTGCCTCTGTGCAATGCCTGTCAGCACCTGTGTGTCCAATGGGACTCAAAGCTGATCGTTTGCGCTTACTGACATTGTTCCCTTTTTTTCTAGATCCTTGCTTGTGTTGTACTTACTCTCTGATGTATGTCCCTTTGGATAAAAGCATCTGCTAAGTGAATTGTAGAATTGTAGAATTGTATTACACAGCTTTATTGATACACTTCTACTTAGCATTATGCGCAATGGAAAGCTAACAATTTCTTCTCTCCAGTTTGTTCCTACTGCGGTGTGTGTGTTCATGAATGTGTGTGTGTGTCCATTATTCTGAGTTGTTACCAACAGAGAAGTTGCTGGGAGTTGCAGGATGGCACCCATAAAGCAAGCCTGAGTCTCATTAGGGTGACAGCACAGAGACAACATTACTCTCACCTTGTTCAACCTCTCTCTGTCTTTCTCTCACTGTCTTCCATCTCGTTTCCTTCTTTATCCTCCGGTTTCCGTCAACTCTTCTCCACACATCCTTCCAGACATCAGACATCATCCTGTCACCCTCAGTTCCTCACTCACTCTATCACCATTGCTGACTCCTCTCATTTTCTTTTGATCACTTTTTGTGTGTGAAATATCTGTCACATCCCACCATCCCTCTGTGCCATGGCTTTAGGCACATGGCACAGAGATGGCATCGCAACAAACACCTCTGTCAGCTGGCTCTTCCTCATTTCTCGTTTCCTTCATTTTGTTCGAACTCATTGCGTTCTCCATCTTCAACACAGGGTGATTATAGTTATTTACACCTCTTGTCTGATGCGACCTGGCTCTCTCTTTTTACTGTCTGTCTCGTCCATTTATCTCCATCACATTGTTGTTGCCAGAACTCTACCAATGATGTCATCTTTCTTACAATTACTTTCTTAATACTGTCCTTCCTTTTTTACCTATCTTGCTCCTTCTCATTTCCACTAAATCCTTCTTTTATTTTATTCGCCCTCGCTTGTACCTTTTTCTCATTCTCCCCCTCCTCTTCTCCTCTGCTATTGGGGCTCTATCTACATGAGCTTTCCTTCTTTTCTATGTTTCTTTATCCTCCATTTATCCCTCCCTTACCCTCTTCCTTGTCTTATTTTTGTCTTCTTCTTTACTTAGGGTTAGTAAAGTTAGTATTTCCCTTCATGTTCCCCTGTTTCTCCTCAAAGATTGCTTGCTTTTCTCCCTTTCTTCTTCTTTTGTTTCTCCGCCTCTCCTCTCTCTACCCTTACGTCCTCCCCTTCTATTTTACATCTCTTTTGCACTTCCTTTTTCTTTCCTATCTTGAGCACTTTATCTTCCTTGATACCTTTTATCTTTTTCCTTTGACTTTTTTCACCCCACCCATAATCCATTCGCCTCTCTTTCACTTTCTCTTCTCGTTCTAGCCTTTTTCTACCTTCTCTCCTCCCATCTGTTCATACCTCAGCTCTGATCACTTTCCCTGACAGTTTCTCTCTTGCTCAGTCTTGATGTTATGTCCCTCTTAAAGCCCTCCCCTTCACTCTTTAATCTCTGGGTACATGCCATACCCATCACTCTGCAATATATTAATTCATTCGTTTGTCTCTGTTTTAATCCTTCTTCTCTGCTCTCTGCTCTGATTAACACCAACCTCCTCTGTTCATATTTTGTACTCCTGTCCATGTATGTCTGTATCTTTTTGAAAATTCCAGTGTCCCTTCTTACCTCTGTTCTGTAAGCTTTTAATATCTGATCTTATTTTAGAACAGAGCTGTCATTGTTTTAAGATTGAACCATGGCAACCATTTCTTTGCCTTCTTTTTTTTTTACTCCATTGTTTCATGTTTTAATAACAACGGATCATAGCCCATCATGAGATCAGCTTTACATCTACCTTACTGCTGTCCCAGAATGAATACACATAAAAACACGTACAAAACATTCAAAACATAATAAACACAAAGGATGAGAAACACACTAAGGGAGAAATCTGTAAGGGCAAAAATAAATAAATAGGTTCTTAGTGTATAAATTCAGTTTATTCCAGCAAATGTTGTTGTTGAAGACACTCACTACCAAAATAACCACTGAGGGGGATCAATGTTTCTCAAACACATCTAAAGTTCTCTGCATCACCTCGGAATGGATAACCTCTGGTATGGAAGAATAGATAATAATTTATCAGACCAAATAGTTAATGTGTGTGGATGTACATCAAGCGCAACATGCAGGATTGGAAGACATGCTGTATAAAACATGATACTGAGCATGTTTACCTTTTAAACCAGATGTGGAGCTAACACCAAGAATACAGAGTTTTTGCTCCATGTCTGTTGTTTTGTCAAGACATTTCTTCATCTCCATTTGGGCAGAGGACAAGAACATCATTTTGGAGATTGTGTTGTTGCGTTTTGTATCAATTATTCAATGAGACAAATAATGTCCTGATTTATTTCCATACTCATATCTCTTATAATCTTAAAGGAATAACACTTTTTCTAATGTGTAATGACAGTAATGTGTAAGGTGCAGATCATGCTATTAAAACTTGATCCCAGCTTTTCTTGGACAAACTGCATTTATGTTCCGAATCTGCATCTTGCAGCTTTAAGTCAAGTCTTATCTGCTCTTTAATTAGTTTCTTATTTTTTGCCACACAGCAAGATATAATCCAACATTTCTTAATCCATCATACAAATTAGACGGCATTGAAGAGATTATTCTATCTTTAACCAAAGGCACCACATCAGCCAACGATTACCCACAGAAGAATGCTCTTATGAGATGACTTCATTGATTTTCCTTTAAAAATACTGCAGGGACCTTAAAATTGGATCCACAGCAAACATGTAATCAGTTCATACTTTGAACAAACACTACACAAAATGGTTCATTTCACTTTGTCTGATACAATGTGATGGTATACAATACCATATGTTAAGATACCATAGTATTGTATGATACAATATGATGCTATACGATACGATACACTTTATTGTACCCTTGGAGTCATTTGTTAAAGCTAATTATTAAATAGGTGAGTTAATAACAGGAGACTGTTAGCTTAGCTTTTTTGGAGGCTAAATAAAATCACAATCAAAATTTGTATTCCTTTAAATTAGGAAATTGTGTTACTTGTTTAATATACATAAAAAAATAATTGTAAAATTATCATTTTTTTCTGTGACTGAAGTTTTCAGTTCAGATAAGTTAGGGTAGATTTCGGGACCCTGCCTTAGTCACAGACGTGTAATCAAATGTGTCCATGGGCAAGCTGCTTTATTTAAGGCTAAACGCTTTCCAATGATCTAGTTAGGATAGAAGTTTTTTATCCATCATTAACTCCTGTCTTCAGAAGAATTAACCTTTTGTCTTTTTAATACGTGTGTCAGCAAAATCTTTTGTCATGAGGGGATTTTGAGATGGGTCACTTTGTAGCAATCCTATCAGGAAGTGATTGATGCAGCTCTTGAAACAGAAACATCTGCGTTCCTCTGTTCCTCAGCGGGAATCACCTTTCATCTCTGGGGTTGGTTTTTTAAAAGCCTTTTAAGCATTTCTTAAAGCACTCCCTCTGGTCTTTCCACCTCAGGCTGTTTTGCTTTGATGAAAAGGAGAATACTGAATAAAAGCCCAACTTTTACAATGCCTGTAAAAGCCTCGAAAAGTGTTGTTGAAAACATGTAGGCGGTGATTGACATTCTGATGAGATGGCATTTACACAATGGAAAGACAGATACATGAAACAATAGGAAAGACTGATGTTGATTTGACTACAGAGTAACATGTATAAAAATACAGATGGCGAAGTGTGAATTTCCAGATGTTGTATACAGATGGTAAATGGCAAATAACCCAGCGTAACTATATCTGAATGGGTACAGCAGTGTGATCCTGAGTAGGTGTTGGTGAAAAGCAGAAATCTTGCAGACTTAACTGTGAAGAAACCTTATGGCCTGAGGCTCCTCCTGAGCATTATAAGCACTGGCCTTACGACTCTGTCCATGACTTATGATAGTCATTCTCTTGCCTGCAGCAGTTACTGTTGCTGGGCTGTTTTAATATGTCTCTTGGTTCTGCATTGGCTGGTGTAGCGTTTCTGCAGGTTGGATAATGTGCCTCCAGTGATGTGTTTGACTTAAAGAAATGCAAATGTTAAAGGACCCTCAAGAGGGGGTCTCTTAGATGACTGAGATGATTGAAAGCTCATTGAGCTTCTTTTGCGAGTTGACAATTGTAAGGGCTATGCCTTGGTGATGTGCACCCTGAAGGCATCAAACCTAAACTATCCTCTGCTAAAGAACCCTTTTGCTTCTTTCAGGGTTGTGACTTTGTTCTGGCCGTTTGTGCTTACAACCATACCGATGTTGGATAAAACCCAAGTAGTTGCGAGCAAATTTGGAGGTTAACTTGAGGTGAAGGGAGGCTTAGTGTCAATAGTGTCAATAGTTGACACTTCAAGGTAGTAGGTATGCAGTGTGGCAGTTGGAGAAAATGGATGTATCAAACAAAACAGGACTTTCACCAGGGACACTGGGCTTACGGTTTTGTAATTTAGTTGTAACTCTCGCTTTGATGCATGTCCTGAACTTAATCAAGTATCATCTTTGAACTAACCAAACCAAACCAATTAAGAGATATCAGAAATAATTCCCAGTGTATCTTAAAACAGACTTAACTAGATTTGACTCAGCAGATCATACCTTGAGCATCTGTTTAAGATGCCACAGGGTAGGTTTATTCCCAGAAATTCTTCATTGCTCGTTTGTAATATATAAGACATATTATTAGAGGATACTTTGCCTTTTTATTTTCTCTGGAAACATTAACATTCTGTCCAGCTCATATGATGGTGTTGGTAGGCGGGCAGGTCAGTTGACTACAAGAAAATTTGCAATTTAAGTCATAGACTTCAATCTAACAATGAATTCAATTTATCAGATAGCATAAATGTAATTGTTTAAAAACAGAGTATTACAATAATCTTGGAATACTTCATGTAGTTACATGTGGTTGGATTTGTCCTACAAATTTCTAGATATGGAATATGCTGTGAATCAGCATTAATGCTCTCGTGTGCTGGTCATGACAAGCTCATTCTTATAGGATGTGGAGAACAGTTTGTACACATACAGAAAAACATAATAGCCTACTCAGAGACTTACAGTTACAGCAGATATATAATAAACACTGCTTTGCGAGAGGCCAGTCAATTAAAGACGGGGTTCTACCTTTGTTTTTCCTGCACGACTGGATCTTTTTTTCCATCTCCTGTAAGGGCCTGTTTTAGTCAGCACCTCAGCCTGCTTGTTAGAGTCAATCAGAGTCCATCAACTCAAACGTTGCCCTTCTTTGGATCTTCTCCGCTCCCTATCTTCTTCCTTCCCTTTCAGTTGTCTCGCTTTGCTGGTTACACTTTGATCATGATGGGGAATAAATTGCATCTCTCTTTGTGCCTTAAACAATGTTTAATAGCGTTGAATTGCTGCTGCCCGCTCAGAAAAGAGCAGAGCTGCTTTATTTTTTTTCCGAGCAACGCATGGCTGCGTTGAAGCGGTTCAGCAGACATCACAGGGGATCGTTTAACATGCCCAAGCACATAACAGCAGCAGTCTCATAGATTTCCTCCACTCCAATGCAGATACAAATGTAATAAGAGGAAACTTTCACACAGGGAGAGCTCGGAGCATACTGTTTTGTCTTGCAGAGGAAAGGGAGCATCCGTGGCTCCACTTTATCTGCTAAAATTCTACCACTCTGTCATAGGATTTCTAGTGTTTGAGTTTAATGGAATCTTTTTGGTTATACATTTTCTTGTGTGATATTAAAGACTATAAATCTGTATGTTTTTTTCAGCAACAACAAATACAAACTAAAACACAATAATTAACACTTTGTTTATTTCCTCAAACGACAATTCTTTTACCTTACAATACTGACAACAAGAGAAAATATTCCATGTACCCTCTCGCCCTGGTGACCATGCAAATATTTCTTACAAAGTTTATGTGCCACATCAAAGCTCGCCATGCTGTTACTGCAAGTCATGACCACCAGCCTTCACCATCTGCTGCCCCACCTTTCAGACAGCAGTCACACCACAAGTCTGTCACTCTGTTTGAATGTAGGGGGTGATCTATTCAGGTCCCCTAGGCTGTAGATCTACCCACCCCAGCAGCAAAGCTTAAGTATTTGTTAAATAACTTGTTCAAACTGATGGTTAGATCCTTGTCTATATTAAACATGTTTCACTAACTGTCCCTATAACAGTAGAAATCGCTTCTTCTGAGTTTGTCTAAAGAAACAATAATTATTATCACTCAACCATAATGTCGACATTTCATGTTGTTTAGGAAGGTGTAACTTTATTTTCTGAACACAGGGTTGAAAATCTTGTTTCTTTTATCCAAAATACATTTGGTAGAATTTTTCGATCATCTAAATGCACCTGCTGACAGCACATCTGTACCACGAGGAAGATGTTTTTTTTTTAACAGTAGCGTAACATACTTGTGCTGGGCCACGGTGAAAATATATCATTTGGGCCTCCCCCTTGTCCTAAACAGATGCACAAACTGGTTTGCAAAAAACATAGACATATGCAGCCATTCCAGATGATTCCACAACATACCATTTATGTCACAGTGCAAAAAAAACAAAAACACCATGAAACTGTCATTCAAACAAAACTCTGATCAGCACCACGGTCAGCAGCCGGAGCCGCGCATTTATTCACGCTAATCTAACAGCCGGCCTCAAACCACCTCAGCCTGGGTTAATTAAATATACCGAACATCTGAGATACGTGCAAAAGGCAGCAGTTTTAGAATTAAACAGAAAGCCATGAAGAAAAGCATGGACACTTCATATATGCCTACAAAACGGACTGTTCCTACTTTACAGTGCACTGACAGGCGCTTGCTCAATTACACTATAACATCTACTGACAGTTGCTATTTGCTCCCCAAATCATCTGGGCCCTAGTGCACCGTAGTGAGGTAATTTTGTTTTAATTATATTTTACACAGTAACTGTGTTTAAATAGTGTTATTTAATCTGTGGTACAAAAAGTAGAGAGAGGGTTTACCTTGTTTCTTAAATCCATTGAAGCACCACAATAGCCTTCATACTATGTAGCTTTGGGTCTTTTGTACGTGACTGTGTATGTCCACAGTTAACATTTAGAATTGCTTTCAATGCTTTGAGAGCACATGGGGCTATATTTCATGTGGATGCTGACTGACAACTGTGATATGGATAGAAAAGCATTTTTTTCACGCTGCATCCTGCTGATTAAAATGATTCAAGTTTCAGCTCGCACAGCTTCTGCATCCCATTCTCATTCTGATAAAAATGACTCAAACGTATAAAGCTGCACTACGCTGAAAGCACCATCGCTGTGTGCGGGTCAGGACACTTGTCAGTCAGAACAGGGGAGATGTCAATCAAAACTGTCACTTGGATCTTTGGGAATCATAGATTTTTTTTTTTTTTTTTTTTTTACAATTTCAAGCCAGATTCCTCAAACCTTGTGGACTTTTCTGTGAAGGTGACATATTTAAATGCCATCAATCTCTGTAGTACAAAGCAGCTATAATGATGGGCATAGAGATAAAAGGTTGCATGAAAAAAGAACGACAAGATCACTGAGCCTTTTCCCATCCTGCTTTGTGTTTGCTTTACTCTTAACAACATAACCCTAACAAGCTCTGCTGCCATCAGACAGAAAAAGAAACTGGAAAAGGAAGTTATACATGGTAGGTGGATTGAACAACAGTACATCCCTTCTCGTTTCCAAACTACCGGCTGATTGTGCAGGTTATGCTGAGGCTGATAACAGGTTTTGCTTATCATGTGCACAATCGAGCAGATGGTGAAGGGGGCGGTCCTTGGGAAATGACATAATCAGCTTATGGACTCATGAGAGAAGCACTCATCAAAACCTCATCTATGCACATTGATTAGGGAGAAGAAATGCATTGATTAGAGGAGATGTATGATGGCATACACGCATGAGCACATTAGGAACATTGTACTTAAAGAAACGTATTAGAATGAACACCACACACCGACTGAGGAAGAGCATACACACACCATTCAGTCAGAAGTCAGGTAAATCTAAGCTGTCAGTGATTACGGGTAAGCCAATATTTTCTATCAATACCTGTTAATTCTGCAGAAATCAACAAACCCATTATTTCCCCTGAGGATGCACAGGGGCAATGAATACCTTGAAGCAAACACACTTGACTTATGGCATGTATCGACCTTACAATAGAGAGACCAAACTTGGTTTGTCGCAACTTTGACTAAATGCAGGATTGCTATCATAAGAGCACTTCAGGGAAGACATCGGTTGATGCGCAATACCTGTTTTGGGGGGATACATAATACACTTTTTAATCTCATTAAGAAGCACAGTCTCATCCCCAGGAGAGACCTAGTAAATGCAAATGATACGATGTAGTTAAAGAGTCTATTCAGTACCTCTGAGTTCCTCTTTCTGGACCCTGCATGAGAACAGAACCACACAGCGTTTAGAATGGTTCTGATTCACAAATACCACCAAGTATTCTTTAATTTATCAATCAACACTTAAGACTGGTCATTTTCTTCACTGATGTTCATGTATTAATTGTATGGACAACATACCTTGTTACTCTTGTTGATACTGTACAGCAGATTTTATGAAAGGCTTTAGCTGCAGTTTGAAAAATGTATCCATCCTAAATGTCTGAAAAGAGAATCAAGGAATTTGAGATGCCAAAATGAACACTAACATCTGGGCCCCAGATGAGTGTGCTTTGTATGAGCAGCAAGGGGGTGTGACAAAGCATTTTTTGATGACTTAGAAATCAGAATGTGCTGTGAAGATATGATGAGTTAAACACATTTCTGAACTGAACTTCAACCAAAAGTATTAACTGACCATTCAGGTTCAAGATAAACCTGCAAAATAACATTGTGTTAACTCTAATGAACCGGCCAGACATCAAATATGTTCATGTATTTCATTAGCAGCTCTCTTAGGAAGTCAACTATCCTTCAAAGTACACCTTCCATAGACTAAACGCCTGGGCAAAACCTACCTCAATACTTCAAGTTTGTCTTTCATTTTACCTTTCTTATAGGTATTTGCTTAATGTATTGTGTCTCTGAATGTCTATGAAAACTATAATTTGTCCTCATGGTCAACATTTTGTTAACTCGATGTAGTTATAAATGCAGTGATAAATGCCTGCTTAGGTAATTTGGCCCAAGTTCAGTTGAATTATGCTCAATACCCTCAGTATGAATAAAGAATTATTTTCTTTTTGAGGTTGAGATATTTGGAACCCTCTTTGAGCTTGAAAAGAAACTTCAGATATGTTATTCTCTTTCTAGCATCACAAACACTGGGAGTAGCAGGTCCCATGCCAGGCAGAAAATATTGATTTTGAGTAGCAAACGTCTGCTGTTTATGAGACTGAGTTTCTTTGCATTCTGTTATGGAGTGTGCCTTGCCAAATCTCATTGCAATGTAAGTGCACAACTTCATATCCATACTGATGCCATCCAGCCTGTTCCTATGTGACCAGCCTATAAACGAAAAGAAGAGGGCCAGACATCAAATATGTTCATGCATTTCATCAGCGGGCCTCTCAAACCGGTTGCTACCTTTGCTATAGATGTTACAAGAGCTGCTTGGAGAGAGGATAGTGTGTGTATGGATGTTATTACTTAGCAGGCACTTCTTCCTATTGTGCTCCTTCAGGATGAATATTTCTCACAGCATGGAAAGTACAGGTGGGCGGTGTGTATCAGTCTGTGTGATAGACAACAAAATGAATAGAGTGGAGGATGTGACGAAGAGAGAGAGAGAGAGAGAGGGAGAGAGAGAGAGAGAGAGAGTGGTTATTCAGTAAGAAACCCACGCACACACATTCACAGAAAACAAGGAGAAGCTGAAGTTCTGGTGGGAAGAGAATCAATAAAAAGGCTTTGAAAAGTGAAGTAGCTTCCCATAAATTATTTTTCTTCTTCTCATTCTGCCGACAGACTTTTCTTGAGGATTATGAAATTATATTTGTCTATTTTTTTAACTCGTTTAAAAAACAAAAATATGTTTTGCTGTTAAAATCTATGTAACTCACTTTTTGTTAATGCTGAGATCCGACACTGCTGACTCAGTAAATCTTAGTCCTTGAGTAAAGTGTTGACCTCTATCTTTTCCATAGATTATAAAGAATATGAATGTGTTATAAATAGTCTTTAAATGAAGTAATCTCCAGAAAAAATGCTGAGTCACATATCAAATGGCTTCCTTTAAATAAATATATAAATAAATAAAAACTTTACAAGAGGCTTTATAAGACTCTGTCAATCTCAGTGTAACAGACTCAAATGCATAGAGAAGTTATTTGTCTGGGTTCATCGACTAAATCCAAATGAAGACTGACTGAAGTATTTATTTAAAGGATTTTCGGTCAAGGCAGATTGGTGGAACTAATTAAGAACTAAAGTTTGTGTCAGAGAATATATTTGGATGTTACAGTGGGACTGAAAAAACTAATCTTTGCAACTTGTGATGAGAGAAAAAAAAGTAGGATATGGTTCAATTTCAGTGTTAAAAAATGTAACAAGCAGAGACAGATTTGAAGTCAGATCGTAGCAGTCGGTGGCATTCATAGAAGTCTGCGCTTCGTTGTAAAGATATTGGGTCCTTTGAAAGATCTGTTGGTGTATACAGATTGGTTCTTTATACAAAAAGCCGTGCTGAAGTGTGCAGATGAAATACTACTTTACTGATGTTTTGAAAATGTGTCTTACTCTGACAGCTTTATCAGCTACGCCGCCTAGGTGGACTTCTGCTCTTCCATTAATACATTCAAACATTTTCCGTGTGATCAGACAAGTCTAAGTTAAATGACCTCTTTACACTGAATCACTTAGTTTGTAGAGGAAGCAATGCCAGTAAAGACCTGTTTAAGAAGTGTAAAGACTGATTAAGTCTGGGCCTTAACGTTATAAAGTATATAAGGTTCCCAAACGAACCGGTCCAAACTGTGATCGGAACAGGATGTTCATTGTTTCATCACATGTAAGAAAGGCGACTGTCATGCAGTGTTAAGAGGTCGTGCATTTCATGTAGTTCTTTGAGATCCAGTTGTAAACCGCCTGCCTCCACTTATGTCCTGGACTACTTGTCTTTTGAAAGCCTTTCAGTTTTATAGCAGCACCAGGTTTGTGCAGTCAAGTTACTTTGATAAATCTGACTTGTCGACTAAGTCTCACATAAAAAAAAGTAGGAGAGGTAAAGTGTAAAGGTTGTTAAAGGTTCTTGTATAAGTCTTCTGTGAAGTCTTTTATCATTCAGGTTGGCAGTGCAAGACAGAATGTGACAGACAGAAAGTGCAAACCTCTGTAGGATCCTCCAAAACCAGGTCCTTTTCTAACTGCAGTCATTCACCGTAGTTTCCTGCACTTCATTTGCTTCATAGAGACACCAAACTGTGAAGGGAGGAAAATATTTATAGCTCAACTTTTTGAGCCTGATCTGTTTGTACTGTCCCTACAAGCCTTGTTTATCCTGTAAAGTGCAGTGATAATGGTGCTCGCTGGGAGATCTGCCTCAGTTTTGACACCTTTTTCTCAGGTAGTGAGCGTGGTACTTCTTATCTTATCCGTGTGCCTTTCCAGCAACACAGGCACTTCCTCTCTACTTTATGTTTTTATAGCAGTTTTGCAGCTGGACGTGCAGGTATAAATCTGTGATATCCATGCAGCAATAAACTTATGCTCACACAGTCGGTCACACGAGCTCACACATGCACTCCCAGATCAGGATTTAATGCTCTCTGACATTAGCGCCCACATAAATCATAAATGAAGAGCGCTATTAGTTGGCGGTCTGACCCCATGTCAGGATGGCTGAGCGGCTGTGTGTGGGTGAACAGACACAAATGAGACTCAAAACACTGCCATTTAACAAGGCAGCACACTATCAAAACAAACAGTAGTTTGGGTCAGTTCGTTATCAAGGGTAAGGAGACAGTCTTCCAAACTTTATCAGTGATGCCTGGTGAATTAAATATACAGAATCAGAGAGAATCTGCCCTGAAAGTGGACATCCGCCTTCCGCCTAATGACTTCTCCAGAGTCCTCCCCTGAAGAAGTCAGCTGTCAGATTGGGTGAGAGATGGATGGTGGAAATCTGCTGCAATATGCTAGGGTACAACTTGTTTTTTGTGAAACGTGCAATGTAGTAAAAAGCCAGGTATAAGTCTGTGCTTTCAAATGTTCAAATAGAATTCATCTACTATTTAGTAGCAGAGGAATGCTGACGTAAATCAATTTTGCATAAACCTCCCAAAATTATCATTCTCGCTCATATGCGTTGGTACCAGATTTTCTTGCAATATCTGTTCCATAAGTTTAGGGATAAAAAGGATTTGTAACATGATTTTTGACTGCTTACTTGGTTAGGATGACCCTGTAGGGGATCATGATTCTTGTTTAATCATTATACTATTATTAACGTTATACTTGATTATATCATTATAGGGTTTTACCAAGGGTTCAGGTGCACCAATAGCAGACAGGAAAATAAAGCCTGACACGAACTAAAAAGATTATTACAATTTTAACAGATGTTAAAAGAGACCCCACTGATGACAAATACTGATAGATACAGTATAACTGTTTTGTTCCTTTAGTCGGTGGACATAAAAATATAACTATAACAGCTACACAGATGCTATTCATGGACCACCAGAGTCCTGTTTTTCAAATCTGGAAATTCTGCAGAATCTCCTGTGGTTAAACATGATTTGAGATTAGACAAATATAATGGATGACAGGCAGGAAGAATTGGCAATGATAGTTTTAGACTATTTTTTTTTTACCAACAATTCACAAAACAAAACTATTGATTTTGTTGTGGAGACAGCGTGATCATGGACATTCATGTTACAGTGAGAGCTTGAGGTGAGTAAATATTGATTCCCTGAAGTTGTCATGCTTCCTTTCTCAGTCAGCTCTTTTTCCAAAACGCTATCTTTCATTGCAAGGGACAATCCATAGACTGCGTTCTCGGCAGTCCTCAGGGTTCACAACAATAACCCCCTGTTGTAATATTGCACCAGAATAACTCCGGCCTGTAGCTGACTGATATGGCTTAACTTGAAGTGGAAGTTCTCAATTTAAAGTTCTATTACTCCAACCTCAGATTACCACCATGAGAATGAAATCATGTCACATGCAGCCTAGTTAACCTTTCCGTTGTAAGTTATAAGTAATAGGGAGAAAAGGAAATGCCTTGCTAATGGCTGATGGCTTGTTCTGCTGACCCAGGAAACATCCCATAATCAATCACCACAAATGGGACCAACCACAGCACAAACAAGGGCAGCTGTGTCCAAAAGCTGGCTCTGTTTCTACTCCACTGTTAGTTTTTCTCTGTGTCAATTTCAGGAGTAGAATGGGAAGTGATCTCAACAGGTTTCTAGTTGTAGTCTTAAGAAATGTCACATGTCACAATGTTTTGTGACATTGCAAGATACCCAGTCTACGTAAAATCTTATTGTGTGTTATTAAAGTGTCTTAAGGCATGAAGGGAAATCAGACTTTATAGTTTAAATCTTTAAAATTACCATGAAAGACTAAAAAGTGTTATTTACAGAGATTTAATTACAGCCATCCACTAATGGTCCAGTGACTTGATGAAAAGTCAATGCAACTCACGCTAAATTGATCATCAAACTGTATATCTCCAGTCATAGAATTGAAAGCAGACATCCACACTTTGGGCTGCCTCCAACACAAATATGATCCAAACATGTCTCTACTGTGGGGCAATGACAGCGTAATTCATCTGAAACAATCTGAAGAACCAACAGCTGTATTATGCTGAATCAGCTGCAGTTGAATGTCTAATATGCAAATGCTGTCGAAGAATCCTCTCCCTTTCTAATTAGGCTGTTGTTATGAAATGCTTCAGCAGTAATTGTAAGTGTCAACTATTTTTTTGTATTATTAATGCAGTCACTCATCCAAACCTAATGAGCGAAATTCTGTTTGAGCATTTCTTAAATGTGACGACAGGAAATACTCCACCTAAGTAGTGGCTTTGGATCTGCCTGACCTTTGGATCGGTGGATGTGAGCAACAACAAATACACATGAGCAGCTTCAGAGGTGTGTGAGTACACTTGTACATCCAGACTGCCAGAAGATGATTTATGGCCTGGAGCTGCCTCCAGTGAAATGTGTTACAAATTTCCCTGAAAGAAATGTGTTTGCCCAGCATCCAAACACCAGTTTTGTGCAGAGAGGAGCCCGGTGCAATGAGGAGTGAAAGCTGATAAGAAGGTGCAATATTGGATTCTATTTCTTCGTGAAAGAGGGTATGAGATTAAGATTGCAAATATGGCTCCTCATTAAGAAAAGACGATTTTGCATATTTTTTGTGAAAGGTTCTGTTAAAGGTTTTTTCCAAAGCAAAGTCAGTGTTGGCCGTTGAGCTGTTAATCGGTTTGGATTTGAGTGGTTGCCTCCATTAATGGTTTTAATTTTCTTCTGCTTCAAAGCTCTCATACACTTACAGAAACATAAGAAAGTTCTTGTGTGATTAGTTATAATAAACAATAACCAGTTATGCATATTTTTCTCAGATTGAGAGAGAACTGTTAAGGACGGCTTGTTGTTGCTTTGCATGGAAACTGCCAGATGAAGATGAACAGAGGGTCAGTGTTTCAGATTTCCATCTGCGAAGAGCAAACATGTTTAAGCACAGCTCTTGATTTAATTTCTGAAAGGAAGGTATTAGCACACATAATCGTACTTACTGTCGAGACGTAAGGCTAATAATTTGCAGCTTGTTGATGTTGGTAATATCCGTAATGTTTAGGGGCTAAACATGTAAAGTAGAATTGGGATGATCAAGACATAAACAGAGCAACTTAGAACAAAATGTACAATTGCAGAAAAGTCAGAAAGGTTAGATCATTATGTTTACTGTTACAGCGGAAAACGACATCAGTAAACAACAAGTTTGTCCATTTTACACAGCATTATCTTCAAGGACTAAGTCAGTTTCACTGTTATCTAGCTGAAAAGGACAGCTTTTGCCTGATGGACTTTTTTATTTATTTCAAATAATTTATACTTTATTAATCCCGCACGGGGAAATTAGTTTTTACACTCTGTCTAATGAACATGCTACACACAAATGCACAAACATCAAAGTGTTTGTAGAGCCAACATTATACCAGTGTCAGCATGCTATAGTGCAGCAAGAACTCAATGGGCAAGAAGAAGAGGATAGAAATGAAAAAAAAAAAATGAGCAAGGATGGTAAATGAAGTGAAAAACAGACCAAAGATGCCAGAGGCTGTGGAGACTGAGTCTAGTAGAAGAGGATGGAAGCATGGGGAAGGTCAAATAAAGGTGCAGAGAAAAACAGAGCAGTGACAAAGGGAGACAAGAGGCTGTGGACTTTGATAGACTATTAGCGCTGAGAGGAGGCTCTTGTAAGAGAGGCATTGGCTATATGGGCAATTTGTTGCTGAGGCAGAGTGAAAGGGCTCCATTTACCTGTCAAATAGCACACACGAGCACACACGAGCACACGCTCACACATCTACACACAGGCACACACTCATACTGACACACACTTGTGGACTCTTCCAATTTTGCACACAGCCAAGGCCGGTTATACCATTAGGGCAACTGGGCAATTGAGTGCTAGGTGTGCATGTCTGAGTGTGTGTGTATGTGAAGCTACTGTTCTACACACCTCATGCTTCAGACACTGCAACAGCGTGTGAATTTACAGACTGGGACTCCAATATTACGCAGTTGCAGAATCCGTATGAATATACAAAGGTGTAATGATGGTGTGGTGCTGTTGCGGGAAGCACACTCTGAATAGGGCTGTACATGCGCTTTGAGTATTTAGAAGACTATATAAGCCCTATATGAATCCAGTCCATTTACCATGTGCTATATGTTGTATGTTGTTCAACGTTTGTGAACTATCTGATGAATAATAGGACTGTGTATATTGCTAGCTAAAAGAACAAACAAGCAAGCATCTCAAAATAATGGTATGAGTCTACAGAGGCGTACATGAAAGTGTCTACAACAAACTGCGGAACAGGCTTCCTATGTCATATTACTTAATCTCACTGTAGCACTGTAGTGGGAGCAGAGCCAACATATGATACATTCACAGAACACACACACACACACACACACACACACACACACACACACACACACACACACTCTGACAGTAGATTTAGTGTCTCATGGTGAGAAGCTACATTTACTCAGAGAGGGTGCTGAGTTGAAACACTAGAAGAAGTTTTGCCCTGAAGGAAATACACCACTGGCTTCCCTTCTAGACAGCAGCAGTGATTAATGCTTCTGTGTGTGGAGCTGTGTGTGAGTGTGATAATAGCAGGGGAGATCACTCTGTGTGAGTGTGAGTGTGTGTGTGTGTGTGTGTGTGTGTGTGTGTGTGTGTGTGTGTGCATCCGGTACATGTTTTAGTTATGGGGGGTGTGACGGGTGTCTTCTTGGTGGACAAAAGGCAGGCATCTCTTCATCTGCATCCATTACTCACCCTGTCAAATCAACTGTTATAGCTTTACACTAGAACTATTATGACTATACTTTATAGGAATAAAAGTAACTCTAATCAACAATGAGAAGGGTTTGGCCAGTCTAGTAGTTATAGAATTCTGGTTGATTAAGTCTTATTTCTCAACCATTCTTTCTCGCTACTCTACATCCATCTCTTACTTTCATTGACTGTGGATTTGTGCCAGTCTGCCTCCCTCTCCTGTGGTCTCCCCTCTCGCCTGCTCTGATTGATTCACGCTCTAAACTTTCACTCTCACTCACTTACCCAGGTGGTGAAGTTGAATTACAGTCATTACCTCGCTGTTTCTCCACACACTCACTCACTTTGTACCTGTCTCAGTTTCTCTCCTTTCTAAAAAAGCATTATAGGGGGGTCTGGTACATCAAAGTGGGCCAGACCAGCACTGTTTATTGTACAAACCGGGAGGTGGTGGAAGAGGATGTGATATCAGATCAGCTTGTTGTCATCACCGAGCATGTCTTGTCGTGTCCGCAGGGTGAATCTGTTTTTAGCCGGCAGTGCTTGAAAAATCCTCTTTAGGACAAGCTGTTTGTGAGCTGCTGTTGCTATGTGACTAAAACCTCTGTTCAAGGATATTTTCCCATCTTCTAATTTTGACATTCACTTGCCTTTAATGGACTTAAATGAAGGCCCAAGAGTGCAAATAACATCAGCAGACTAATGTTTACCTCCTCAAGCGGTGCTATTACATGATTAAATGAGTTTTTTTACAAACTATAGATGAGTTACGAAGTGGAAACTGAGTGTAAATATATGTGTGCCTCTATTGGAAATCTGTTCTTGTCTAAACCATTTTGCAGAAGTGTTGTCTGTGTTCAGAGCTGTTGCTTTGTGACAGCAGCACTCCAAATTGAAAGCCAGTAGATATGTTACGATCTACTAGATAATCAGACCCAAAAGCAAAACTCCAGGGATCCCAGTGAGTGGCGTGGTGAACAAACACTCAGTCCGAGCGTGACGAGTGACGAATCCCAATATCCCAATGTAGTCTCCGCCCCGTGACAGTGTCTTTGAGTAGCTGGTAGGCTGGAGAGTAGGCAGGCAAACAGGCAGGCAAACAGGCAGGCAGGCAGGAATGCTTGAACAGAGAAGATCTGGAGCAAAACAAGCTAAACAAGAATATCACAAGTTACAGCCATGATCCAAACAACGACCAGTACCACAGGTGACGAAACGATCTGGCGACGAGTCAGAATGAAGCCAGGAGTTTTGTACTGCATGGGTTGATTGTGAAATGAGTTTCACTTGCTGCTGCCTGCAAAAGAAGTCCGTCCCAAACCAATTAGCGGGGAGTGGTAGTGGGTTATAAAACCCTCCACCAGCGAGTGTGCACCGATGCCGACTTTTGGATCACGTGCAACGCCTATTGTGTCCGGTCGTCATGGATGAAGCAACCTGTGAGTTCAAACACTGCTCCAACTAAGATAGACATTTAATATCGTCATACAGACGTTAACAACTTCAGATGTGTATTGAGGATCAAATATATGTTTATTTATTGTAAAGTGTTTTATATTTACAGGGACTGTTGCAAAAACAAAAGAATATTAAATCATGTTGCAGACAACTTTTCACTGTTAATACTTATTTCTTATTTTTCTACTTTTGATGTCTTTGTGAAATCTCAATTCAACAACAAAAAAATACACTTTTTGCTGCTCTGATGTTCAACAATATTATCCTTGTCTTTGCATTAATTTAGGACACCCTGTTCTAAAAATTACAATAAATTAACTGAAATTATAAATTACAATAAACAATGTAGGCTCAATCTAATAGTTTTGTTATAAGTCTACACTAATATAACTAAAGAAGAAGAAGAATAATCTAGGCTACATAAATATTTTTACAGAATGCATTAGCTTAAAAAAAAAGCCGTTCCCGTAAGATACCGCTGAGTAACCATGGTAACATACAGTTCCTGTTTCCACCTGAGAGAGGGAAGTTTCTCCCAAAGCCTGCCGCTGTATTACTACCCTACACTTTGATGAAGGGGACTTCATTCAGCTGCGAGTGTGACTTCTAACGGAGTGCACTCCGTCACAGAGGGCTAGTGGGTAGGGGTAGGGTGTAGGGTTTGGTTTGAAAAAGGGCCACAGACAGGGAATTAACAAACAACACATAAAAGGAAAGGGAGGAGCTGCCATGATATGGTACATGACAAGGTAACTTTTAAATGGAAATCATCTTACGTAGTATTGATAAATGTCTGCAGGTCCAATGGTTAAAGCTCTGATTCAACATATACTGTACATAGTTAAGCTCATTTGTAGAACAGTGGGGAAGAAGATACCAGAATCCCCCTTTAAAAAATTACACAGTAGAGCTACTAATTGACATCATTAATTATAGGTTTGACTTTTCAATTGAAGCTCTTATGAGGGTTTTTTAGTGGGTTCCAAAAATACAGATTCATAGTAGTTTTAATGCTTGTAGCAGGGTAGGTGTCAAACAGGCAGATATATAAATATATAAAATAGAATTGCCACTTCTGTTTGACCCTGAAAATCTGTTTAAAGCTAAATCTGAATCTTCAAATCCATAAAAAGTACTTGATCCAATTTTCTCTTTGCACTCGTTGGAAGAAGGACAACTTTTAACCCTCAGCAGTTTCAGCTCTGTGCCTTTCATTAATTATGAAGCCAGATTTCCATCAAAGAGGAGATGTTGGCCAGTCGTCAAATCTTAAAGTCCAGGTGCGAGTTTGAAATTGGGCTCCTGTTTGTGAGTGCTGAAGGATTGGTTAATGAAATAAATGCCAGAGGAAGGTTCTGGGAAGTAAAGTGATACAAATTGTGTGTGTGTGTGTTTGTGTGTGTTGATTAGTCAGTGAAGGTTGATCCAAACCTGCTGCACTGTCGGGGTTCAGCAGTTTATGAGTGTGACACAGGTGGAGTCGTCTGCTGATGTGTGTGTGACTTTCAGCTCTGTGGGAGGTTTTCTATAGCTGACTCAAGACTTGTTTCTCTTGTTTACAGTGAAGTCACTGGGTTCAGTCTGTCTCAACAAAGACTGAATGGTACCATGAAAAGGATAACTGGCACTGTAGAGCCATGCCATTGCATTTAATGTGCCAAAACTGAAAGATAGATTTCAGATTTTATGTCAGGTATAAGACATTGAAAGGTTACATTGTGAGGGAGTTGTATAACTAACAGACACTTAAATACTGTAAGAAAGAAAAGACGGACAAATACAAATGATCCCTTATCACCAGCAAGATGTGGCATACAATGAGTATCCACTCGGTAAAATCATGAAGAAAAATAAAATATTCTACCATGTGCATTCATTCACTAACTCCTCAAAAAACTGCATTGGCTCCTCATACAATACAGAATCACTCTCAAAGGTTCAGCTCCTAAGTACATGTCTGAACTGCTCACAGTCTACCACCCAATCCAGCCCCTCAGGTCAGATTGTATGGTGGAGGTCTTTTAGCCGTACCCAGAATTAGATCGCAGTCCAGAGAGGGGGCCTTTAGTTCCTGTGGTCCTTCTCTCTCAATCAAACTACTGGCCCACCTGAGGACCATCACACCTGACTGTACTTTTAAAGCTGAGATCAAAAACCATCTCTTCTCCTAATTATACACACAGCTACTCTTTGTTTGTGTATATCTATATTTGTGATCACTTGTGTGGTTATTGTATTTGCAGTATTTTTTATGTTGCTGTAAGTATTTGATGATTACTATGTGGTATGTATGACTCTATCGATTTGATTTTGGGTTCTTATTCTGTATTCCTATTTAACCTCAATGTAAAGCACACTGAGCTGACCTGTAAGGAAATGTACTTTATAAATACAATTGCTATTACTATTAACAACATTTTTTTTCACATTTCACACTGTGCTGCAGATGAATAATGTGCTAAAGTGGCCTAGTCAAATTAGCTTAAAGCTGAACTGTGCTGGAAAACGGGTCAGCAATTTACATAATTAGAGTCTATGAGAGCATCAACACCAATAAAGACGCAATCTGCTTCATGCATAAGATGTATTGGACATCCCCAATAAATAATGAGCTCAAACATTACGTGCAAATAAGAAAGAGAGTCTGGAATAAACAACTATATTCTTAAAAAAGTTAATTTTGGAAATGCAGTTTGGAGGATTGAACCAAAAAAATACCTTTATAAGGTTGTATTAAAGTAAATATGTAGATGTATAGACTGCATATCATTTGATTGTTAGTCATTTGGAATCTGTTTAGATTGTTATTGTGATGTAATCTTTTCACATTTGCATCACACCTTCTACCTCCTTTGCTTCACTTACTGTACATTCTTTTAGAAGTCTTTTTTCACCTTATATGAGCTCCAACTCTAAGCTCGTCACAGCTCCATGACTGGTCCTTTCCAAAGACTTTTTGACAACAACAACAACAAAAAGATCTGAAGACTTCCATCTCCAGTTCACTGCTTTTTAGAGGTATCACTTTTCTATGTTTTCCTCTGTTGTCTGGTCTTTCATAGATGATGGGATTGCTCTTGAAAATACAAGGGTGGCTTCTATACCTGGAGTGTTGGTGTGTGAAGGAGCAGTAGGGCATCAATTGGTCTGCTGATAACAGGCTATGATCTGAGAGATTGGTCATACTGGGCTGAGCTGCTACACACCTCAGTGACACTTCAGTTGTTTCCTCTCCTGCTGGGAAAATTATCTTTGTGTCTCTTTTCTGCTGCCGGCCCGTCACAAACAACATTTTGTTGTGTACAAGGAGGTTAGACATGATACGCAAACAAAGACAGGTGTTACTGTGGCGATTGTGTAATGCTGCCAGTTCTTTGGTTTGATACAGTGTAGAAAAATGCAGGTGCATTGGATTTAGTGGGGATGTCCTCACCAATGAAAATACAGTCTACTTAACACAAATCTCCAAATGCACATTCACCCAGTGGAGGGATCGTTCATGTGAGGCAGCTGTCATGTTTGTCTCTGTTAATCCAGACTGCAGAGGAGTTCATTACACTTCACTGATAGACCTGAGAGTTAAAAAGAACAACGACAGGATTCATGAAAATTCAAATCGAAGAGACAGACAGTCAGACAGCTACGAGTTCATACAGTCAGATTTCCTGTTGTTGTGTCATGGACGCTTCAATGGTGTCCAAAACAGGTGTCACTCAAACAGAACTATTAATCTTATATAATTCAGATCACCTATGAGTTGCAGTTTAGAAGGTAGAAGTGTAGAAAGGTTGAAATAGTGTCGGAGTGTGTTTGTCAATGTGCTGTTGTGTGTTTGGTCCCTCTGCCCTTGTCTCCATTCATCTTGTCTTTGTTCAAGCCGCTGGCATGTCAAACACACATCTGAGTCCAGTGAAGACAAATGAAGTCAGTGTTTACTTCCACTCCGTCTGAATGATGAACGACCTGCCAGATGTTTCCTGATTGATGGCTGATCAGTGATTCTAATATAGACTCATTCAATCCCATTGTCTCTCTTTGAACAGCTGTTCCAAGGCCAACATTCAATACGATTAATTGAGGGGGTTAATCCACAGAGTTGTGCAGAGTCCACAACAATTTAGTTATAACACTCACTATCTTATTTAGTTATGATTCAAACTGTGTTTAAAGTGTGTTTCTTTCATAGATCAACTGCTTTGACCTATTGCAATTGTGAAGCGTTCTTAGATTATTTCATGAAATTACATTTCAGATACATTCATCTCTTTTCTTCAAATAACATTTTAACTGCTGTCAGTGCTTGCCCGTCAGTTTATAGGCATGAATGTATTTTCCTTAGTTACAATAATGCATTTGAATTACTTCTTATACTTTAGCTTAAACTGATACTCAAATCTTTTCTTAATTACAATCGCCACCTCATTTTAACTTCCTTCATTATTTCAGACATTTAAAAACTTACCAACAGCACATTTTCAGCTCCAAGAGTGTCTTAAATTTGTACAATTTAAAACAAATATCACTACTTGGTTCTGTTTTTCTTAGAACACTTAAAAAAAAAAAAAAAAAACTCATTGGTAAAATGCCTATTTTCTTTAATGCTGTATATATGGAGGCATAAAAGGCATGTGAGAATAAGACATAAAAAACATAAAGAGGGTGTATGTTTTTGCCTGGATAATCTATGGTTTTTTCTTCATTTGATAAACAAAGCTTAAAAAGTGCCGTGATCGTTGTCCATGGTGCTGATTTTGACGCCGTTCAGGCATTGGTGAACTGGAAACCCACTGGTGGGGACTACTGGACGACTAGTTCCCACCAGTGGGTTTCCAGTTCACAAAGCTTGAACAGCGTCAGAATCAGCACTATTGACAGCGAGTACAGCACTTTTTTAGCTTTCACAACACAACTTGAATCTCTGATAGCCAAATCAAGCCTGAGATAAATGTTCTACTTAAAATAAACATTTTGAACTCACAATCCTTTCTTATCTCTAATAATTTAAAGTAAAGTGGGCTTTTTTTTGTCCTCATGGTCTGTGTCCAGCTGGTCATATCGCTTAATACTGAGAAGCTGCTCGCTGCTGCTGCACTGAGCGGTTGGATCGCTCTTGTTTATAAAAAAAAAAGCCAAAATTACACATTCAGAGCTTTCCCAAAGCTTCCCAGCATGCCTTGGGGTCAAAGCGATGGTCTTTACGTCATATTCTTTTTTTCTCTACTGCCACCCACTCAACTTTTTTTCAGCTTGAACTGACACGCTCTGGATAATGAACAACATCAGGCTGTTTCTCCAAATGTCACAGGGTACTTTTAAGCTGCCGGCTCACATATGAGCTGAGCAAAATCTCTTTGCTCGTCACTACAGAGTGTTATTTTCAAGCAGCATCTCTGAGTTTGTGTCTTGCTGCTTTGTTCTTCCACGTAAAGCTTGCCCAGCTGTTTCATTTCCCACTAAACTCTTTTATGTAGACAAATGCACCAATCAGGAACATTTTCTTCTAATTATCCTCCCGTCACTGTTCTGTGTCAAGCAGAGACCTACCCCCCTTCTTTCGTGGATTACACTGATGGTTAATTCAACCTTTTCTTTTTGCTTTTCTGTTTATTGCAGGCTTTCATCGCTGACGACTTGCAGAGGATCTTAGGACATCAAATTTAAGGTAATTATTCCCATTGTCCTGTGTTCTGTGCAATGCAGTGTGTGCCATCTTTATGGATCAAAGAGGCTTGATTCAGGACGGCAAATTATCCTCCATTATGTGACATGTATAGGCTGTATAGGAGTAAATAAGAGTTCCAGACAGAAGTTTATGGAGGATACATTGAGCATCCTGCAGTATAGGAGCATAACAAGTCAGCTCCCGGTTAGCCAGAGAGTCCATCTATGTCAGTGTGTCCTTGACTAAACCACACAAGGGCCCTGCGGCTGTTTTGTGCTATAACTAAAATATTTCCTTTCCTCATTAAGTGAACATGTATTATATGGCATTCCTTTTTGACTACCTGTATATATAACACGGGTTTGTGTGTGATTATTTGAACCACATGCAAGGTGACATGTTTGAACAAAGTTTTATTTTCAATGCTGCAAGGCCATGAGCTAAATATCTTTCAAATCCATACCGTTGTCACGGGTCAGTTGGACTGTTTCTGATCTCACAGAAGTGTAATCAATCAACAATACATCTGTTGGAAAATTGACTCCGAGCCAAAATAGCTAAACGAACTGCCATGAAATGTGGAACACATATGCATGTATGTGTCAATGACTAAACTGTTACCCTGACAACCGCATTCAGAAAAAAAAAACCTCCTTATTAACGTGAGCAACAACAGACTTGGAAGCTGAACATAAAATGTTATTAAAAAAAAAAAACAGTAAAAAAAAAAAAAAAAGGAATTAAGGACAAAGGGCATGTTGGTCTCAGTGTTTGACTGACAAGTGATCTTTAAAGAGTAAGGTGCAGTGTTGCAAAATGCAAGAAACGAGAACCTCACAGATTACCACTTTAAATGTCAAAAGCAAAAATGCAAATGAGGCATAATAACTGCCTGCCCTGCCAATTATACCTAGATTGGCTGCAGTTTGGATGGAGTCTCCCTCTACATTAATCTCTATAGGTTTTAACATTTCACTTGAAGCTGTGATGGCGTTTGTCACCTGAGTCGACACAGCCGTCAGCTTTGTCACAATCCGTGCCGTGACAGATGTGTGGTTTGGCCCACAGTGTGTCAATCCCAGTGGGCAGCAGAGCACCACTATTTTGTAGCTATTGAGCCACAATTGCAGTATTAATTATTGTGTTTTTGAAGAACAATGTAATATGACAAGATTGGGTAGGAAAAACGGGCAAGAAAGAAGTCGTACTACTTTAAGCCAGCAATGGTTTATTGGATGTCATCCACTGAGAAAAGTGTAGATTTGACGACGGGTTGGTCGTGGAATAAGGATCAGGGTTGAGCAGTGGCATGAATTTTAGCAAGAAAATTTAAACGTATTGTCGTCTTGTATTCCCACCAAATGATGGAAAAGTATCAACAGTGGTATCTATAAAGAATCAGGTCATTAGGGAGTCTCCATAATGTTATCAATATAAATCATCCCCAACCTTGACCTCTTTAATTTCTTTTAGTATTCTAGGACTCTTGAGCTAAAATAAAATTTCCCATTTTAACTTCCTTTAACCCGTAGAGAGTTTTAAGCTTGCTTCACTGAATACTAAGAAGTATGATAATGAGTTTGCTTTGTTTCATGAGAAACTTCAATTGATGAGTAAGACTTTATTATTCTCTACTTTAAAACTTAACAAGAACTAATGAAGATGAAATTGGAAATTCCTGTAAAATAATTTTAAGGAAATGGTACAGTAACTAGAATATTTAAGCTGTTTCTTCCTTATGCATACTGTATAGCTATTTAAACCAATTAATCAATTCACTTAGATCTTCAGGAAGTGTGCTAATGCATGGAACTCACGGCACTGCATGTAAATACCCAACACATTAATATATTCATGAAACCAGATTTGCAGAATACACAATAAGGCTACACACTGAACTACAAAACACCCCCTACTTTAAAGAGAAGACAGGTCAGCAAGATTTGAGCGAGTTAAGTGGAAGAGACACAAAGAAGAATCACAAGAAATGGAGGAAAAGAAGGGGGGCAGAGATTGAGTGAGGGTGGAAGAGAGAGAGAGAGAGAGAGAGTGTGTGTGCAATTTGCTTGTGCTGCTGTCATTTTGCCAAGGCAACTCTGAGATTTGCTTCATCTATATTTAGCAACAAAAGATAGGAAGAACCTTATGCACACGCACACACACACACACACACATTCTCTCTCTTTGGCAGAGCATTGATTTGCAGCGGACACATGATCAAAACAGCGTGGTCAGCTGTATTGGTACACACACACACACACACACACACACACACACACACACACACACAGAGGCTGGTTGTTGACAGTTGGGTCTGAAGTGGATCGTGCTCATTAGGATTGGTTGCGGATTGGTTACTATATATAGCCAGCAGCAGGCTCAGCAGTAGCTGCAGCAGCATCGTGGAGAGGTGTTTGAAGTAGCTCATGTCTCCGGTGGGTAACGCTAACGAGATGCATCCAGAGCTGATCGCTCTGTGAGCAGCAGGAGTCCAACATTGATAGCGTGGCGTGGGTTTTGTTTGATTTGTGTCAGTTATTTATAGCCGGTGTTTGCCTGACATGATTTGTGTTGTGTGATACGGGGTTGGACAAGCAGTATGAAGCAGGACAAGCAAATATCAGATGATATTTATCCCCACAGTTTTATAGAATAACACTCGACATTGCTTTCTTTTAACGCATCAGTTCCTGATACAATGTTTTTTTTTTTAATCATATCTTACCAAAGATTGTGAAACTTTAGAGCATTATCCTACAAGTGTCCAATGAGTTCTTATCCATGTTTGTCAAATATCAACAATTTGACATTGCTAGCTCTGTTCCACTCACACTGATGCTCAAGGGATCATCCATTTTAGGTTACCCTCTAGCATCTGTTTCATAGTACCCTTAAATGTTTGTTTTAACATAACCTTTTGTATCTATTTAAATGTATTTAGCAGCTGTTTTATTGTGCCAATACGTGCCCACTTTAATGTATTCATTAGCATCTGTTTCAATGTCTTCTTTGAAGTACAGTACCCTTAGGTGTTTGTATCATTTTTTTCATCAACATCAGTTTTAAAGTACTATTTAGTGTCTGTTTCAGGGTACTGTTCAGTGACTGGTTTTAGGTACCCTAGAGAGTTAGTTACAATATCACATCTAGGGTTCATTTTAAAGTACCCTTAAGTGTAGTTTTAGGGGTTTCCATTAGAGTCTGCTTCAAGGTTACCCTCATAGTCCATTGTAACAAAACGTTTAGCATTGTTTCGACAGCATGAATCGTGGTGTAACATATAAAAGTGGAACTATAGATGACATCTGCATTTGTATGCAATACTGTTGTTGGCATGTGCTCTTCAGCATATTCACAGTGGCCATTTCCCTGATGTCTGTGTAAGAAAAGGAAAACTGAAATGCTCCTATAATGTCTTTCCAACTGATCAGTGACTAAAACACACTGGGAAGAAGAAATGTCAGATTTTGGATCCCATTACCAACTGCTAAGGTGACCTTACTAACGGCAAATATCAACGTATTTGACGTATTGGACATATTTGAGAGTGGAAGTTGAATCACACTGGATGTAATTAAGCTTGCATTGTAATGTGAACCTACATATTGTTTCTTCAACTGACCTCTAAAATAAATGAGTTAAATCAGTAGCTAGTAGAGATATGTGTCATTCTTTCCACGTGCAACTTTTCTTTGTAATGGTCAGATAACATCAAACAAAGCTTGCAAAGCATTTTAGCCGTCTGTTTATTGTTTGTCATGGAGAGGTTGTCATAATATGGCTGTTTCCCCAAAGTGTCCCGTCGCTGCTCCCATGGTCAAAACACTTATCAATATTTATTACGAGATTGTAGTTACAGGATTAAATACTGAAATAATCCCTTCCTTTCCTATCTTGTCATATTATCAAACTGTGATGAATTGCCCTTAAGCTATGCCCAGATGCCCCACCAGATGTTTACTTCCAATGTCTTTTCAGATGTCAATCAATAAGACAGCAAAATTCAATTATATTGAATTCCTCAGATTCCCTTCGTAAAATTTTACCTGAAAAAATGGTTAGCTTTCATCCCGTACATGATGTCAGAAAAAATGGCTTGTGTGTGAATATGATGAATAGGTGTGCGTTTTTGCCTTTTAAGTGTGATTATACTCAAGCGTATAATCCTGCTCATTAAATATAAAGGTAATGTACAATCCCACCACTGTTTAATTAATAATATTTATTTTAAATCTCACTACTCATACAAAGCAGAGGCCTGGGGTTCATTCATGAACCACACTTCTGACCTCTATATAACACTTACTCTGTGTAAATATGGCAGTCAGAAGATTGTTCAAAGAAGCAGTCAGCTGTCATATTTCACCATTTGCACGTGCTGTTTCAGAGAATATTATCACTCAATCAATCATCACCTTCACGTGCCATCTTTTGTCGGCATGCCCCCTTTCATTCTCGTCACACTGAGATAATAACTTCCCATTTTTATTATCTCCGTCACAAAGCATTTGCACTATGATGCGTTTACCTTTAATTACATTAGGTACTCCCTGTCTTTTTGGCATTATGTCTTATAAACAGTATCTACAATTCACAACTCTCAGCTGTGAAACCAAATGTGCTAAAATTTTAAATTTTACACTACAATTTTTTTGGGTAGAATTCAGCAAAATCGTCCCTAGAATATGCATCTTTTACAGCTTGTCTTTTACGTCTTTAAATATGTATATAAGATATGGAAATAGGTGTTGGTCAACTCATTTTTAAAGCTCCGATGAGGAGTTTAAAGCTGATTATGAAACAAAGTGAAACTAATATAAATGGATCTTTATGAGCTAAATACAAAGACCATGAGCATAAAGACTTTTTCTAGTATGTTATTTATTATATATTATTACTTATTAACTTAAGTAACTTATTAACTTATTTTTAATGCCTCCCACTCCCACTGCCAGCGATAGGTGTCAGTAAACAACACATAGCCAAACCAGCACCCCAAAAGCCATTAACCTTTAACAAGCATACATTTTCCTGCTTTCATTTATTCCCTAATGTCAAAAGGAAGTGTCATCAGCAAATATGAGTGATGAATAGGATGTTGATTGAATCAATACTTCCACATATCACATACAATGAATCCTTTAATCCTTTAAATCCACAAACAGAATGAGAGCAAAATGTCTCATTCTGTATTTTGATTTGAAAGACTAGTTGGTCTTTAAAAATAAAAATAAAAATATATATATATCAAATCTTCTGTGCTGTGCTATTATTGTATTTGTTAGTCTGGTTTAAAGGCTGAAAGAACAGCTTTTGTTTCAGCTCTGACGACTGGGGGCCTGGGGTATCTTGACGTAAATAAAAGCCTGGGAATGTTGACGTCTTAATTTTAAATTATGCATATTTCCATTTCTATATTCTTTACTTTTCATCTTTACACCTCTAAACTTCGATTAATCTTTTTTTTATCCAGCACCCTTCATTCTCCATCCACCTTGTCAGCTTGTATCCTCTCCTAAGGTAGGTCTCCTCCTCTGTCGCCACCCTCCTTTTTGACCTAGTCACTATCGACATAAATCATCCACAGTGAGCAAACTCCAGATCTGATACAAAGCAACAAGCCAGATAAGAGTGAGGAACTTACAAGGTATTTAAGTTTCCAACCTCTTCTCCTTGCACTTGTACACTTGCTCTCCTCTCTCCAGGACTTGTTAATCCCTGCTCTCCCTCCTGGGCTGATAAGAAACGGGATAGGAGAAGGGATAAGAGAGGATAAAGCTATGCTCTATACCTCTGCACTGCAGTCGCTCAGTACATTTAGAAGAAGTGGACAGTTTCTGTTGAATCCCTCGTTCTGAGGAGATTGAGGAGAACCAAGTCAAGGACAGATAGATCAAATTAATAGATTATTTTCATAGAATCAGGTGTTTTTCTCTTAGTCCCAACTAAACTAAGATCAGCTCTTTTTCACTCATTAATAGGATTGTATCCATAATTCTGTCTTTTCGAGGAAAATAAATCAGTGAGATTAAATCAGGGTTGTCTCTGTAGCAGAATTTTTAAACTTAGTACGATAATAGCAAAATGTATTATATTGATATTAAAAGCACTACGACAGCAAAAATAATTCCTGGGCTGTCAAAATTGGGTACTTGTCTGTTTTCTTTTAAAATTCAAACCATCACACAGTTCTGTTACAGAAAAAGCCACTGGACATAATACCAATAGTTGAAAATGGGTTGAAAATGTGAATGTAGATCTGTTGTTTTTCATAAGCTTCAGTACATGCCATGTTGTTGTTCTTTTCAAACTTTGTTAATGCACTCGGTATCCAAAGGTATCACACATTTTGACAGCCTTGGATTGAATTTAAAGCTCCAGGAAAAAGTAGAAGAATAAATATGGCGTAGCATTGTTTTGATAAATGGTATCCTCTTTGAAGAGTTTGGAACCCTGGGCCTACATTTTCCAGAATAGTGCAGACGGGAATTATATCTGAAAACTCTGATGATGAGATCCTTAGACACTTTGTTAACTTTGTCGTTTCCATTAACTGTCGATGTTCTGATACATATGAAAACTTTGACAATAATTGGAAATTGTGCTTTTGTGTCGGTAATCAATAGTTAACACAAAAGCCCTTCATGCAGCCTTTGAAAAATTAAGAAAACTGTTTTGTTTTAATAAATCTGTGTCATATATTTGCTGTGTTAATGAGCTCCACGGAGGAACCAATCAAGCACAAGACTGAGTCATAAAAACAGTTATAATAAAAAAAGTAGTTTTGACAATCTTTCTTATCCTCATATTACAATTTTAAGCTCCCAGTTGTTTCAGACTTCTGCACTCACCCTGCAGTGGGATTTTCTGTTAGCTTTGCCTCTTTTGATTTCAGCATATTCTTTTCCTGGTCAGTGGCCAAGGAAGAGCTGGGCTGTTTCAGTAGCAGCTAGCTCGAACCTCTGCTTCAGTATTTCATAGCTGGAGCCTGAACTTTCATACACATCCATTGTGGTTACCTAATGGTTACTAAATGATTACTTAGTGGTAATCTAATGGATATTTAGTGGTTATCTAATGGTCACTTAGTGGTTATATAATGGTTACATAGTGGTTACCTAATGGTTACTTAGTAGTTATCAAATGGTAACTTAGTGGTTACTAAGTGGTTACATAATGGTTACTTAGTGGTTACTTACTGATTACTTAGTGGTTATCTAATGGTTACTTAGTGGTTATTAGTTGTTAACTAGTGGTTACCTAATGATTACGCAGTGGTTATCTAATGGTTACTTAGTGGTTCCTTAGTGTTTATATAATGGTTATTTAGTGGTTACCTAATGGTTACATAGTGGTTACCTAAAGGTTACTTAGTGGTTATCTAAAGGTTACTTAGTGGTTATCTAAAGGTTACTTAGTGGTTATCTAGTGGTTACCTAATGGTTACTTAGTGGTTATCTACTTAGTGGTTACTAAGTAACCATCGATTTCAATTATTTGGGTCACGATTCAATTCGATATCGATTCGATTTGATATTTATCAATATGCCTCGATATAGATTTAGTAATACACAGATGACAGAAATACCCAGATAACTCATCACAGAACCTTCTGATATTCGTTAAATACTTGTTTGTAGTGGTTTAGAACAAACTGACTCAAAAATGTATTTTATCGTTGCATTATTCTTTTATAAACAAATAATAAAACATTATAGTAAAGTATGATCTAAAGTGCACAATTGTGCCTGACCTTAATTCACAGCACCTGCATTACAATGAAAAAAATAGATCTCAGGATTTTCCTGAATCGATATTGAATTTGGAAAATAATAATTGCAATGCATTGATTTATCGATATTTTTAACCAGCCCTAATTTAGTGGTTACTTAGTGGTTATCACATGGTAACTTATAAGTTACCTAATGGTTACTAAGTGGTTACTTAGTGGTTATTATAGGATTGTGCACAACCCCACAATTTAATTCGATTTCAATTCTCTGGGTTCGATATTGATCAATATGCTTCGGTATCGATTTAATAATACATGCAGATGACAGAAATACCCAGATAACTCATCACAGAACCATCTGATATTTAAAAATATGTTTACCTTATTGTAAAGTGTTATCCTACTGTTCTCTTTTTAGTGACTTCTTGTTTTCAGTTCTCCTTTTACCCTGTGAGGTAAGATCAGATTAAAAGGAGACACAGAAGCAGAAATGCAACTGTACAACATCCATATTGTATTCCCTCTGTGCCCTGTTTTTTATCATAGCTCTTCTGAGGCAGTGCCTGTAGACACACGCTGCCCTACTTCTGTACACGTTGTATCTTTGCTCTAGAAAGCAACCAGGGTGAGCCAAAAGAAGCACTGCTTGGTTGTTGCCTTGCAGCGCCATGTTTACACAAGAAGTCAGGCAGGAGATCTATTCGGTGTCACTGGTCCTTCTGGAAGGATTCGGGATGGTTTACTGTACCAATATGGCTTTGGCCTTTCAGTCCTTCCACACAGCCAAACCTTGGTATAGTTTATTGCAGCCCAGTTTGTAGTAAATTATATTAATCAAAACCTCTATTATGATATCAAGTCATCTACTTTTTTATAGCTTGTTTTTCATTTCAATTCAACACACCTTCAACAATATGTTTACTGTTTCATTAACCTTCATTAAAGGCGATGTCAACACTTGAATGTAGCAGACACTGCATACAAGTCGTGAGTGAAACCTGCAAGTCAGTAAACTAAAAATCAACAGGAAGTGGCCATACTGGTTGCAATAGTTAATAGTATAGAAGCCTATGAGCAGATGTTCCTACTCCTCACTTAATTTCCTACCTCAATTAAAATGTTCCCAGTTTGATTATTTGTCTCATTCATTGCTGTTAATTTGTCGTCAACAGAGCAGGATGTTCATTTTCAGTTTGACCATGGTAAAAAAGGATGTGCTTTAAAGTGTCATTCCTGGGCACTAGCTTCCACTGTTACCCTTATAAAGGCCTCGTCCACTTTTTGGTTTTATTACAACAACTTTTAATGGTCTGCTTTTCATTTTCATCTCAGAAACATTTCTTCTAATTTTTACCAACATCAGCATCCTATTTTTTATCAAATTAGTGTGAATCCCAGATGCACCTTTTTACAAGCTAGCGCAAATAAACGTTTGCACAACCCTCCCTCTTATCCAGCTTCATGTGTCATCAAAATATGGTCACTCCGACGGTCTTCTGGGATGTGAAATAGGTGAAGAATCAGGTACTCTTCAGGTTGGGGCTACACTGTACTGAATAAGTTATCACCACAGACCCCTGTCAGCCTGGTTAGAGATGTCCAAATATGGCCCCTTCTGTCCCCAAATAATAATATTAATATTGCTAAAAGCCGCAGCATGCCGAACTGTAGGCATTGAAATGTTGGTGTCAAAACATAAAAATAGGCATAGTGCTCTCTACTCTCCTTAGTATAGTCTGGGTTGCACTCAAAATAAATAATACAAAAAAAAAGACAGAAAAAGGATGGGTAAAAGTGAAGATAGAAAGAGACAAACACTGTCAGGCAAAGAAGGAAAATATACCATGATATTAAACTGACAGCATTTTACACTTGTCATTACTGAAATATATACACACTGACTGAGAAGCCAATGACATTCAAAATCAAATAGAACAAAATTGAGTCATGAGAACGTGTAAGGCAGAGGAGATGCCAAAGGTTTCCCCTTGTTAGATGAGTCCAGCAGGAGAGAGGGCTAAATGGAAAAGATGAGGAAGATTCAGAGATGGACTGACACAAAAGCTTTAAAAAAATAAATGAAAGGAAGAAATAATTAGAATAGGTGGCATAAAAAGGGGGCCAAGAGGGAGAAAAGGCCACATCAGCCAGAAATGTCAGTTACCATTGTGTAAAATACCAAGGAGGAAACAGACAGGGACAAACAAAGGGGTAAAGGATGTGTGCTGAAAGACAGAGAGGGAAGAGAGAGTCAGAGAGAGGGGGCAACAGTTTTGAAAGATGAGTGTTAGATTGTCGGGGTAAAAAAAGTTAACCCCATTGAGAAGGAGAAAGAAGAGCAGAGTGAGAGACGGAGAGATAAAAAGGGAGGGAAAGAAGAAAGGAAGGACTGAGAGAGATGGATAGAAAAAAAAGGTCATTGAGCAACTGAGAAGAAGATTAAAATGTCAGGGAGGAAAAAGTAGAGAGACGAGTGCACCTCTTTGTAACCCTCAAATCCAAAATCACCTTCAATCACTTTCCTCGAGTGAGAGAGGGAGAGGGAGGGAAACGGAGAAGAGGAGGAAGCAGGGGAGGACGGCAGACCAGAAGAAAAATTGAGATGAAGATTGAGATGAAGTGAATAAAGAAACAGAGGCAAAGAAGTGACAGGAAATACCAGGAAAAAGTGTGTGTGTCCTTGTGTGTGTGTTTTCATAGAACAACCATTTTAAGCCTGGTATAAATCATTATGGCACCATTACAGCCGGATCTCAGGGTGCAGGCCACAAACCCAATCAGTCCTGCACAGGATCCCTGTAGGCACATTGGCCATCACACACACACCAACACACACAACAAATTACCTACACACAGAGTTCTTGCAAAGCGTGATAAATACTGACAGTGTCGCTGAAGCTACTTGGAAAGTCGAGTTTTACAAGCTACCAGTTACCTCACACTGGAAAACATGGAACTGCAGCAAAGCAGAAAGCAAAGCAGTCTGTGGATTAAAAACACGATTTTATACAAAAACATCGGTTTAGTAATATTTCTACAACATGGCCCTCTTGGCCTAGGAGCAGACCAAAGACATCAAGCACTGTGAGATCTTCTGCTGTCTATCCAATCATGGCTTGCATTGTTGCACATCTTTCATGATGTACAAAGCAGATCTGATCATAAAGGCAAGTGATGGACTACGTTGTGACGTCCAAAGCATCAATGAGCATAGCAAATGAAGCAAAAATAAAGTTACACAACGGCCCTTTTTGTGCTTCATCTGAAATTCTATCTACAGAATAACTTGCAGTGAGCAGTTGGAAAAAGTAGCCAGTGGGGGAGTCAGGGGGCATGCCACCCCATAGAAGAAATGTCATCAGTATAAGTCCAAATGAAGAAAAAAAAAAGCCCAATGATTTGAATGTCTTGAAAAATTACTTTTTGCCTTTAGTCAAATTGCAATTTATTATGAATTTTGTAATATGGTGTACTCTTCCTTTCATCTTGTGACGAGCTTCATTAGTTCATTGCCTTTTTTAGCTTCATGTACATTTACTGTATTGCAGATAAATCAATATTTCTCAGCAACATTAGTATTTTAATGTAACAATATGAAAGGAGACGCTCGCAGCCATGATCCTTTAGAGAGTCCTAAACACTGCAGCTACCTTTACCTTTATGGAGATTTAAAGTGATTTTCGGAGCGCTACTAATTTGTCTGACTCACAATTCATCCTGTTCTGTCTCCTCTCACATCTCGTGTTGTTTATGAAACAGCATGTAGTTGACTCTTTAATCCCTCAGTGTGTAAAGAAGGCATTGTTTGGCTAAACTGGCCTATAGACTTAAAAAACATGATGTGAAGTTATGTTGTGTATAAAAAAAAGTGTCTCCAAAAATGTATTACCTCCATTTTTGCCTCACAGTTCAAAAATTATTTTCTAGGTCACTATCATGAGTCCCCACGCTGCTGTTTCTGGGGCGTTTGAAACAGGCTTTTTGACAAAGAATCGTTTGTAGGGACATGTCTCAGGATGATTGCTCCCGTGTGTTAGGTGCTAACCTAAAGTTGAACCCTCCCTGTTGTAATATTTTCACACATATTCATATTGCAGATTTAACAAAGAATACATTTGCTCAGAAACTCAACACCAAAAGCATGAGGTTAATACAGCACAGGCTGCTTCTTTGAGAAGAATTGAACCAGATTGATCTAGTTAATCAGAAAACTTTATATTCCTCTAATTACTTTAAAGTGAGAATGGTTGCCACGAGCAGTCTCTCTCTGTGTTTAATTACAACTCATCAACTGTGTTGATTATAAAAAATAAGGAGGGATTCAAAACACAGATGCATTGTAATTTCTCCACTTTATCCTCCCCAGCTGCGCCTGCACTCAACTTTTTCACTAAACCCGTGGTTCCATCGGCCTGCTTGCGTGAACTTCATCCTCGAGTCTTCATTTCAACTTTTCACTCCGAATGTATGTAATGACAGAATAGAAAAAGCAAAGGCAGCCATTTCCGCCATCACCAGCACAGTTATCTGGCAATCTCAGAGGAGTGTGGCTTTCAGAGCATAGAGCACTTCACAACTTTAAAAAAGAAAGAGGTGACAAAGGGGAAGGCTCCTTCTCCTCAAGTGAGTGAATCTTTCAAAAGGCAGGTTTCTTTTCAAATCTGTGGATAATTTACGGGGTAAATGTGAAAAAGATAGCTCTTTTTTAAAGGTTTATTTTTGGGATTTTTGTATGCCTTTATTCAGAGATAGGACACTGGATAGAGTCAGAAACCGGGGCGAGAGAGAGAGAGAGAGAGTGGGGAATGAGATGCAGGAAAGGACCTACAGGTTGGATTACAAATCGGGCCGTCCACTTAGAAGACTATAGCCTCTGTACATGGGGCATGCACATTCCCCACTAGGCTACTGGTACTCTCAGGGACTAACTGTATTCCATTTAATCCCTTTGCCTGACTAGAGAGAGAGAGAAGGTATGAACAACTTAAGAGGTTGAATGAGCTGCAGTATTTATTGCTTTGCTTTTGGAAGACTGACCAAACAACACTGATCTTCAGAAATAATTGTTGCATTACCTGCTGTCAATAACATCACTTATTAGGCCCTTATTAATGAGAAAATAAAACCATCACAGTTTGTGTGACAAATATTTGATTGTTGGGGGCGGCTGTGGCTCAGTTGGTAGAGTTGTCATCTCTCAACCGGAAGGTCGGGGGTTCCATCCTCAGCTCCTGCAGCAACATGTCCCATGTGTCCTTGGGCAAGACATTTAACCCCAAATTGTTCCTGCTGCTTTGTCAACTTTGAATTGTTCATCCAAGTTAATCATTCATCGTTCTTTTTTTTACTACAAGATTTTACAGGCTTAAGACATCTGAATTAGTGTACATTTTACTCAGCAGATATCATAGCCCTGTCCTGTCTGTTTCTTTGGCTGTCCACCACATTCGCCTACATGCCACATTTGTTACCTCTCCCTCCTTCTCACTTTCTCAAGGGCAGCCAACAAACACAAGTAAACACATGTACTGTTGGCTACTACATGGTTCTGCTGCCATGCTGTCTGTGCCGGCTATTCCCAGACGGTTCACACTGGAATTTAAACATGTTACACTCCGGAGCTTTTCACACTTGCACCACTTTGTCCATGGTGAGAGAGCAGAAGAGAAAAGAGGAGAAGTGATGGTGGAGGATGGGTGCTATTATTTTTTCTTGGAAATGTGAAGTATGCAGGAAACAGAATACAAGAGCAGATTAAAATGTTCTGTAAAAAACACGACACACAGGTTATCTATTACATGTTTATTGTAAAACTGGTCAAATCCCTTTCTATGTAATGCATGTTCAAAGTTTTAGGTTTGAGACCAGGATCAAGTATATCCCAGTTTTCCCCCGAGGAGCAATTCATTTTACAGCCAGCAGTACACAAACCATCACTTGAACAATAGGAACATGCATTACATTGAGTAAAGCAGGCATTGGCAATTAAGCGTCATGGATATTTAACAGTCTGAAGGTGTAACTTCCAATCAGTCACCACAACAGGTGTGTTTACTGAAAAGCTCCTGCCAGTGACTTAAGGAGAGTAGAAACATCGCTTGGTGGCTGTTGGCTCTCCATGGTTCATGTTTGCCTATTCTTTACTTCAACTATGCTACACTTCACCCAAAGTACATATTTATATCCTTAATGGTGCCATTGAAGTTCGTTATACTTTTACCATGATTTCAGTTTTGATCCACTTATCCATCATTCTTGTTTTATAAAGAATGGTGAAACATGTTAGTTTCAGTCATGGCAACTCAAAACAATTTCTTAAGACTAGGGAAATATAATTGTCAATAAAAAAATGTAAAAGTCATTAATGATAGAGCGTATGTTCCCTAGATTACATGTAATCCAAGCAAGCCCCATGGCACCTGGGCTGGCATACAATAACTAATTGTTCGATACCTCACCTTACCCATGGTACAGTGTCTGTTCTATCCCTGTTGTGATTTCGATTTTTTTCTGCATCATTTCTGGTGGCCTGCATGTCAAAACACTGCTTCTGTGAGAAGCCAGATTTAAGGCCGTTTCATATGGATGTTTTGCTTGTGTTGTTGTGGCTTCACTCGAGGTCACTCCAGCATTGGAGTTCAGGAGCCTGAAAAAGAGACAGATTTTAATGTCTTGGGCCCAGTAAGGGCCCTGGTAGAGTATGTTTGACAGACTGACCTTTGAGTCTCGTGAGCATTTTCCTGGTTGGCATGTAAATAGTGTACATTTGTAAATAACTTGTTTGTTGCACATTGGTGTATTTTGTGGTCTGGCAAAGTTTCTTTGTGAGGTGACTGAAAGAGTTACCCTGTACATGTTATGTACTGAGGTGGAAAGATAGTCTCAAGACAAAGGAGAACGAAGGGTTGCATTGTAACTGGTTGCATTGTTCTCTGAGTGAAGAGACTATGTCTCCAGCCTTTAGGCCGCTCGGTGACACATGACAATCAAACTATCAGTGAATGCACGCCAGCACGGGTGAAGAGCTGTGGAGCTTGACCGAGCAAGCCGGTGTGTCTTCAAGTGATCTGCATGGACCAGGATGAGCAGGTAGATCATATTCCATAGATTTTATGTACTGGGGTGGAGAGATAGTCTCCTCACTCCGAGAAGCCAAAGTTAATATGAAACCCTATGTTATAGAGAGTAGAGAGTGATTTCAGACACAGCCCCACCCTGATTGCCAATGACTGCAGTTAGTCAGTGAGGTACTGTACAAAACCCTGCACCACAGTTTCCCCCACGATTTATACAGAGGGCAGTGCTCGACACCACATTTGACTCAACAAATGTAAAATAGGCCCTGTAGAAAAAAAAACACTACTCCCTCTCAAACAAACATGATTAATCAGAGAGCAAATTCACACACTTCCATCTTCCAACACTTTGTCTGATTGCTTGTTAATGAAGGAAGCCCTCATTGGCAAACATTGGTGTACAGGAAAAGGAAAGCAGTGATTTCAAACAGCTAAATCATTCAATTTTCGCTGCATCAAAGCATGGTCCAAATCCCGTTTTCTGAACTCTGATTATTCACCCATCAATCAATCAATCAATCAATTTTTATTTGTATAGTGTCAACTCATAACAGGTGTTATCTCAAGACACTTTACAAGAAGCAGGTAAAATACCTTACTCTTTGTCTGGCAGGCCGCCAACCCACGATCCGGTGGGGTGGGGGTTGTTCTGGCAAGCCGTCAACCGACGATCTTGAGGAGCCTAGGAGAGCTCAAGAGCTCCCAGGAAAGTAGGTGGTTAGTGACTGAGATTTATAGATAGATACATGCAGTAATATGATGTACTGTATATGCACAGAGAGAGAGAGAGCGAGAGAGAGAGAGGAGCTCAGGGTGCCAGTTCCCCCGGTAGTCTAAGCCTATAGCAGCATAACTAAGAGCTGGTCTACACCAGCACCAGCCCTAACTATAAGATTTATCAAAAAGGAAAGTTTTAAGTCTATTCTTAAAAATACAGACTGTGTCTGCCTCCCGGACCCCGGCTGGAAGGCGGTTCCAGAGGAGAGGAGCCCGATAACTGAAGGCTTTACCCCCCATAGTACACTTAGAGACTGTAGGTACCACCAGCAGGCCTGCACTCCGGGACCGCAACGCTCTCGAGGGGCAGTACGGCACTAGTAGTTCCTTCAGGTAAGATGGTGCCTGGCCATTTAGAGCTTTGTAGGTGAGAAGAAGGATCTTGAATTCTATTCTAGACTGTATAGGGAGCCAGTGCAGAGAAGCCATCCCTGCTGACTATTAGAAAATCAGGCAATCCTGTCAAATAACATAAAATAAAAGGGTCAGACTGTTTTATAAATCAAGAGCCCATCAAATGGATGTGGGGGATTATTAATTTTCATTCCGGTTTATAATTCATAGCTTCTTATCAGTCAGGAGTAAAAAATATTTGATGTATAGTGCTTTAAATCAGGGTGTGTGAGAAAGGTTGCACAAAGTTTCTTTGACCTGCCATGCATCCTTTTCAGCAGAAATATAATTTGACAAGTTAATCATTCTACAAAGAACATTCCAAAAAACGCTTGTCTCAGTCTTCTTTGCTTCGTAGGCCTGAAAGCAAACTTCAATAAACACAACCACTGACATAAGCTAACAAGCTGATTTTGAAGCTTCATTACTCCAGTTCAGGGGAGAGATTTGAAGCCTCAAACCCAGAGCAGTCACAGAGGGAAGCAATATCCTGAATATAATCTCTCACCTTTTCTCTCCCTCTCTTGGAGACAACGTTTTATTTGAAAGCACAAACGATTCAGAACAATTCCTGAAGTTTCTGAGCACCACATTAAAGTGATTCATCATTGTCTCACATTGCTTTTCAATTTTTGTCACCTCAAACGACTTTTTGTTGTGGTTTAGTTTTTCATTTTCTGACTGCATAACCTGTTACTGAAATGAAAATCAGCAGTCAACTGCCAGGCCTCAGGGAGGTTATGCTTGTGAAATCAGTTCAGAGTTATGGCACCAAAGCATTTAGTTGGTATCTCTAAGTTTCCAATTCACCAGAGAGTAAAAAGAAAAGTCACATTTTTCTTTATGTTTCAGTCTTAGCAATGATGTGAAATAGCCTTCTGATATCTGGTATCTCATTCTACTCAACCTCCCACCTTCCCTAAAGGGGGAATATATAGGCCGGGAGCCAGGTCCATCAGTCAGGATGTTTTTGCTCTAGTGTTTCTAGTTAGCCCATACCTTGGGCCATCACAAGTTGATAACGACCACTCCCAACTCAGGACTGTTTGGTTCTGGGAGGGGAAAGGTAGAGGGGGCAGGATGAAACCTCAACTCTGCAGAGTGGTAACGTTGCACAGACGCAGCCGAAAAAAAAATGTATTTGGTAGTTCCAAATTATCTGAACAAAAACTCAGTTGTTAAACACCTAAGTCATTGCTGTGGCTCTGTTTTTGTGGGCACAGTAAACAGTGGCAAAGTGGGACTCTGTGGAAAGGGAGATTTATGTAGACTGTGACAAAAAACACTCTAACAAAGGTTTGATGCAGTTGGAGTTTCATTTGAAGTGAAACTTCTGTTGACAGTGATGTTTGTTGGCAAGCGATAGAGTGTGAGTAAATGAATGTGCAAGAAGGTATGCCTTGATATGTGTGTGTATCCATTGTTTGTGTGTGTGTGTGTGTGTGTGTGTGTGTGTGAGTGTGAGTGTGAGTGTGAGCGTGAGTGTGTGTGTGTGTGTGTGTGTGTGTGTGTGTGTGTGTGTGAGTGTGTGCGCGCAGGCAAGCAAGGCCCTTGAAGAATGACTGAACAGATGGACGTGTGGGTGAGTGAATTGTAAATATGGAAAAATGACAAAGATACATGGACATTAAATGGCTACTGAGATGGTTGGGTAAACAGATGTTTAGCTCACAACAGGGATGGATGATGGATCATTGAACAAAGAGACAGGTAGATAGATGATTTGAGATGTACTGAAACGCATACGGTGTGTCATTTAATATGTTTTTTTTTATTGTACAGGGATGATTTTATTTGAAATCAGAAGTAGTATAGGTGTGTGTGTAAAAGTAAACACTCAAGTAACTTATGTCATAAGTAAGACTGAAAGTAGCTGACAACAAAGAATGGTCACAGGAAAAGTGTGATAGAACAGGGTGAGTGATGTTAGAACAAAGATAGGGCCTAAAAAATCCAGCCTGTCTCTCCTAGGCGTATCCATAGGCCCAACTAATATCGGATATTTTTTTTTAAAGTTTGCTTTTAACACTAGTCGAGCCAGGCTTTTGCTCAGGCAGAGAATCTAATCTCAAGTGCTTATTCTGGTCTATGATTGGACTTGATTATAGAGGAGACTTGTTTGAAATACTATTCCACATAAAAATGACTAACATCATTACTCGCATCTTAAGAATGATCTAATAAATAGCATAATCCAAGTAGATGGACTTTATAGCACTAGACATTCAGGAATACATTTTCTACTGACTGTCTGAACTTTCTGCCAAAACTCAAAGTTGCCAGAAATTTGATGAAGGAAACTCATAACACAACCAATCCCAGATGGAGAACAAATCATATCCAACAAGTTATGATTCCACTTGTGCACACACGATAATAACATGCATTCACTTAACAACAATATTCACTTTGTGGTTCTCCAAGGGCTCCATACTGGTTTTTATCTCTACGTCTGATTTTTAGGAGGAATGATTGCCTTTTGTACTTCTTAAAACAAACATTTTCATTTGCTGTGAAGGTGTTTATTGATCTGTTTTTTTTACAATGTGAAAATATGCTCAAACAAAGCCTTAAGCTCCTCTGTTATGTCTCTGTTTAATTCTATAGATACAAGGACGCATGGCCATAATGAACTCCACTTTCTCCACCAATATATATTACTAATTGGTCACTGATTAGTTAGATGGCCTGTGACTTTAATGCAGTGTGATTTTTAAAAACGCACATAAACCACAGCTGCATGATCCTTTTAACAATCCGGTGTGTGCTCCTGAGAGTGACAACTGACAACAGCAATAAGCCAGGCTGGCTTTGGTTTACAGTCACTCTATAGAAAACAGAAGTAGCACAGGAAGATCAATGAAAGAATAGAGGCAGCAATGGTGAAAATGATTAAACGCATGAGAGCCTACAGCAAATAAAGGATTTGTAGTATTTGAAGTTGCACAAATATGCACTGATGCATTCTAAATCGATAAACACACAAAGACAGAAATGAGTGCCCACAGTCTCCGAAACAATTCCTTTCAGCTGATAATTGGCCAGCGAAGCGATGGTGATGAGCCCTTGTGCTGAGGAGGCTTCGTCCCAATTAACTGATAGTCGTATCAAAATGACACTTTATCCCTTAATTAGTGTGGGAGGCTCCCAAATATCATCTGAAAGCTGGATTTGGAGACAAGGAAAGGTGTGGAAGAGAAGAAGATAGCGAGTGCTTCAAGACAGCTGAGTGATATCACTTCAAGCTTGAAAGCATTCACTTTCATAGCAAGCCTTTAAAAACAAAACGTTTGTTTTCAGTGAGGAGCCAGATGGTAACTTTTGAAAATATCTGTGCATTCAGATATCGTTGTACTGTAGTAGCTAATTTGATCTGTCTATTCTTAACAGTACATACCCACATGTTATTGAGAGGGTTTAATTTGGCATAAAACCATCTTCTATAAGTGGATTATGAGTATGATGGGCCTTTAAAGTTTGAGTCTAGAGGTTATTAGAAACTCAACCTGGAAGATTGGCAGTTGAGTTGTGGTTCCACAGGGATTCCTTTAGTTATTGGTGTGACGTAATAAGGTTCACCGGCCACTGACATCAGTTGAATTCTTTGGCATTTTATGTTATCTATTCTCTATGTTGTTTTATGCAAATTAAAAACACCTAAGCTTCCTGAACATTATAACACTTTGACTGTAAAAATGAAGCGCTTAGACTGTTGCCACTGCGACCAAGCCCAGGGATAAGCTGAAGATGATGGATGGATGTAAAAATGAAATGACAAACTGCTTGATCCAACAGTGTAACACAATTGTCCGTGTTTTGGGTAAACTAAATGCTGCATGAGTTAATGAGGACCTTTCACACCATGAAAGGGTACATCACATCTACCCTACATATGCAGTATATTTGTATTTTTGTAAGTGTATAATTGGCTAAAGAGTAATATACAGATTCCACAAAAAATATGGATTCTGTACACAGGGGTCTGGATTGTCAACATTTGAAGTCCCTTAGTTTCCATTTGATGTATGTACAGTCATCCTCTAACTTTGGACTTGTGTATTCTGTTCAGAGTTTCTTTTTCCTAAAGAACTGTCATGAGTAGCATTAGCAGTAAGTCAGCATCATTGTTTTACCCCAGAACATAAAGGCAACTGTTCCTTTCCCTGTTATTGCTATAACAAAAGCAAACATAACTGAGCCACTGACACATTACACAATTTGATGACACCAGAGACTCATTGGATATTATCTTGCATTTAAACGAATAAAGAGGTTCTTAAAATGTATTGACTGCTAGGTTATAGATATTTAAGTGTCAGCTGTACTTGGTGAATCAGAAAGGGTTGGAAAGAAGGAGGGCAAAAGTGGGGGAAGATGGATCTATTATTCTTTATTAGTCATGGTCTGTCTTCCTCACTTGTCATGCGGTCTCTTGTGGAAACCAGAAGTCTACATCTGTCCTCCCTTTCTTCACACTACCAAATCTATCGACTACAACTGACATGGTACTTGAAACTCTGTTACCTCAACTCGTTCATCTTGCCCAATAATGAGACAAGGCAGTGCCGTCACGCACCAAGCCCCTGAACCTCAGACCTTGATTGGGGGTTGCATTGGTCCCTCTGGTCCCTTTTTTTTTCTGTATCTCCAATACAACATGGTCTATCTCTCTTTTTGTCTTTCTCTCAAGTATAAGTCAGCATAATCCATGGAAAAGGAGATTCAGAAATAATTTGTAAAGTTTGTTTTACTCCAAGAAAAGGTTAACCAATCTAACTTGGCTGGTCTTGTGTTCAGAAGTCAATCTCGATATGCTTAAGGCAGGCCACACCCGGGGGAGAAAGGGGGGCCAGAGGTTGTTTGTTTTAAAATGGAGCTACTCATAGCCAGTCAAATAAGTTTTCTTTTTGGAAAGAGAAGAAATTGAAGCTAAACGAGAATATAGCTAAATATATTCACAGCACTGTCATTTCATGAAACAAATTGACTCTCTCAAAGCCAGAAAACTGGAGGCAAACATTAAATTTATGCCTACCAGTTTGCATTATGGTCTGAAATAAGAGCCATTTACATTGGGTCATTTACATGGAAGATTGCCCCATAATCCTATGTTGCCCTGTACCAATGACTAGAATGAAACATTATGGACAAAGTGTATGCTCTTTTTTTATTCAAATCAAAATCAACCCAATTATTGGAGTATCTTCATTAAAAACAATACATCAAGTTAAGAAACGGGCAAGGATGAGGTGGCAGAGATTAGTACCCAAAAAGCAAAAACATCTTACGATCTTGCATTTTATAACTATAAAGATGGTTTAAAGCTCAGTCTTATGTTTTATTATGTCACAACAGGTTTTATTCTGGTCATTTTTTCAAATCATTATCATTTGAAATATGAACAGTATCACCATCGTAAGAAGTAAGTTTGCATAAAAGTTCCTGCATTGTGTGTCAGTTCCCTGTCATCATAGTTTGTCTTTTGTCTTTACTCATTGATGCTGTTTAGTTGTGATTTCAATGCCTGCTAATGAGCATCATTTGAGCTACTGTCTGCTTATTGCTCAGAGAATATTCATAACGCCGGCATGAATATTCAACACTGTCCTCTATCCTTGCAGCACTTGGATTATTGATGGGCTGCTCGTTAGGTTTTCTCTTTCTAGTGTGACAGCTTCATAACATCCATACCTGAGCTCTGTGATAAATGGAAAAAAACAGCATAGATTATCAGTTTCCTGAAGACTTGCGATGAAGTCTACAGCAAGAGGGTGTAGACTGGGATCAGGTTGTCATGTAAATAAGGGTCAAAGTGTCTGCCCCCTATGTAGCCAACATATGTCTATATAAATCTAACCCTTCCCTTGGTTTATTTTTAGTATATCAAATGGCGCTTCTGTGAAGGAAATCTCCATTTGGTATTAATTTCAGCCCTACATTTGGTTGTGTAATTGATCCCCCTGAGGAGATATCTCTCTTGCAGTATTTAGCTCACAAGATGAATTATGAATCAGTGGAGTGAAATGCCCTTTACGCTGTCTAATGATCCTTTTATATATTTAAGTATGATCCTCATACGCAGATGGTATGAATGAATTTCTACTATTTGTCCACCTGTTGCCCCCAGCAGTTCCTTCATTTAAGCTTATTTCCAGTAGGGGGTCAACTTTGAAGATTTCATGCTGGCTGGATTAGATTTAAAACCCATGACTGTTGCATCTATGATTCACTTCCAGAACTCCGGGGGATATGAGTGGAAGCTGTGTGAGTGTGAGTGATGGTGTGTGCAACTGTTGTCTGTATACTGTACATTATTTTGTGCATACAAGTGCATACATGGGTATGAATAGATATGTGTGTACTGCATCTATTTTGTATTGATATTAACATAAACAAAACATCTTACTCTGTGTTGCATATGCAGTGAATCATTGCGATAGTAATGGCGAGCATGGTGTGATAGCTTGGCTCTTGTATAAAGCACAACCAATGATGTATTCAGATCATACATTTACTCAGTGGCGACTCATCTCTGCCCAACACACAGTCTGAGATTGCTATTTGTCCGTGACACTGGAAACCAAGATTGCCTCTAGACATTTAAGTATATATTGTGGGTAAAACGTGCCTCGGACATCTGAAAAACAGCACACACATGCATTTAGTAGATACAGAAATTCACATAGATTGAAGCAATACTTTGACTTTATATCTAACATTTCAGATCACGATTGCAGGGAGGGGTGAATATAAATATAGATGGCTGCCCAAATGTTCCATCATGGGATTTACTCTTAGATCTTGCCCTTTTCAAAGTGAAAAGAGAAAATTACCCAGTCCAAGGGATATTAATGCTACCCTCCTATACACCAGAGAATAACTCAACACATATGTGCCTTTACTGAACGTGCTCGATGATGTGGTAACATGTTTTCACAGTAGATATTTGCTATGTTCACTTTCATTGGATTACTTGATGATAATACCAAGTAGTACCAGCTTGATCATTAATGTTGTATTCCCCGGGAAACCACAGGGAAAGCACATTGCTGATTGAAATCTGAGAAGCAATCAAAATTCTCTCACAGTGGAGAGAATACTGAACAGCCAAGGAATTAGACACAGTTCTCTGTAAGACGCCGTAGGCTTTAGTCTGACATGACACATACCTTATTTGTATGAACATAAGCTTCTACATGTGAGCACTCTATCATGTGGACACCAGACTGATCATGACTCATGCATATGGATAGACATGCACTCCACTAAACCTCTGAAGGTGTGCTGTGGAATCTGGCACTCAGATCCTTTCCGTTCTGAATGTTGCACGGTGGTGCCTCCATGGGTCAGACTTTGTAGTAGAGAACAGACGCTCAATTGGCTTGAAATCTTGGGAATTTGGAGGCCAAGTCACACTTGTTGTGTTCCTCCAGGACATTTTCTTCCATCGCTTTCAGTGGTGGTCAGGGGTTGGAATGGTCACCCTGACCACTCTGCAGCTACTCAGCCCCCTACGAAACAAACTGTGATGACCTGTGTGTTCTGACAGCTCCTGTCAGACCTGGCATTAACTCGTTCAGCATTTTGAGCGAAAGTAGCTCTTTGTTGGATCTGATCCCATGGGTTAGCCTCTGTTCCCCAAGCACATCAATGAGCCTTGGCGGCACATGGCCATGTTGTCGCTTCACTGGTTTTTCTTACTTGGACCACATTTGTTAATTACTGACCACTGCAGAAAGGAACCCCCCTCACCTCTGACCATGTCATCTAGCCATCTCAATTTGTCCCTTGTCAAAGTCCCCTTTCCCATTTTCCATGCAAAACAGTAGCTTTAAGTAGAAAATATTCACTTGATGCCTGTACCCCAGCAACTGATTGGTGCCATTGTAAAAAGATAATAAATGTTATTCACGTCACCTGTCAGTTGTCATAAAGATATGTCTGATCAGTGAATAAGACCAACATCTAATAAAACTCAACAACGGAAAATGGATGCTTTCCAAGATCAAACTTAAAAGAATTTAATAAAGTAGATAAAGTAATAAAGTAAGTGACACCTGGACATCCAGCTCCTCAACTCCTAACCCGATCACGGTCACTTTATTTATCTCATTTTTTACCTTTACAGTTATATTGTTTATATTAGTTCTGTTGTTCCATTATTCACCATGCACCGTATTAACTTATCATTTAGTATTTAGCCTACCTGCACATAGCTCTGTATATATATTCGTCGACTTGCACTGTTGTTAATTTACTGCTCTGTGTGCCTTTGAATTGCCCCCCGGGGACAAATAACGTTTTTTGAATTGAATTGAATTTTCACCAAAGAGGTCAAAAGAGATCTCTGAAAAACACTTTTGGGGTCTGGCTCATTATTGTCAATGGAATTTCTAAATAACATCTACAGGATATATCGTACAATTTGACATATCTACTTTGACTCAACTAGATTTTGTTGGCCAAAGATTGGGGTCTAGGTGACCTACTGTAAGGCACATCACATTCCCATGGAGGTATTATCTCCAAATTGCCTTGAGAGAAATGTATAACCTCTGATTTATTTATATTTTTATACAATTTGGAAATGTGATGGACAATCCCATCAGGCTTCTTCTTGGATGACTGTTCCGCTAGTACTAAAGGGTCTACTGATAATCACATCCTCTGAAGAGAAATGAAGAAAGAGACTCTCTGGTATTATTTTCCTCTGGAAAATGATTGTGGTGCAACCTCAATCCACTCCTATAATGTAGGCCTACTTATGCTGTTGTTTTGTTTTTAGGGTAATGTATTCTTTCAGCATATCTAATAATACAAATATATTCCCAGTCCTGACTGCAGTTACACTGTAACAGTATTATGTGAGAAACACTGTTACAATCTGCAACTTCACTTGTAAGAGGAGGCATAGAATCACAAGGCAGTATTTTTTTTTGTAATTTCAAGTTTGTAACTCCGATTTAAATGTCAGGTAAATGATCACCAGAAAAAAAACATTAACACCTTTTCTGCACACCACTGTGGTTTTGCAAAATAAAAATGGTGCAAAGGATCACAACGTGCGAAAAGACCAGCAATAGAAAGAAGAGTTACCAGAGAATTGTGTAATTTGTAAGGAAATAACCGACAGTGTTGTCCCTTGCTTGTGCGTCACACAGTGCTGCCTACTCAACCGTCAGCAGTGATATTTCTAGTAATCAGATGTGTGGTGAAAACTTCCTCCAGTGCTATGACATTTGAATTGCTGGTGTATACAGAATGACCCCACCCTGGGCAAGCTGAGCAGCAGCCCCTCAGCTGATATGTCCACACTAAGGTCTACAAACATTGTGATAAACACACTGTTCAGAGCAGCATAACAATGTGCACAAAACACACACACACACTGTCAGATGCAAAACCAGGAACCAATTATGCACAGACACACACTGTTGCCCTATTATCATTCTGCACTAACAACACATACTCATACTCATAGCAGCATGTTCACACAAATCTCAAAACCAATGCAAACACATGGTCACAGAATAAACGAGTCGTCCTCAACAATACAACCAGTCAAGTCATCTACATTTTCTAGAATCAACTGGAACCATAACAACCAAAATAACAACATACCATTACGTCTCAATATCATGCAGCAGATTTGCAGCTACTGTTTTATATTTTGAAGGTTGTTGTTTACAGGACATTTGTAAAGTCTTAAATGAAGGATAGTAGCCTGAAAGTCGCAGCAAGAACATCTTTGAATAATTAATATAACACACATTCTATTTCTGACAACTAATTCCCCAGCATAATGAAGGTTGATAAGATTAGGCTTAAACATGCTGAACTACTTTAATAAGAAAAAGAACTTCAAAGCCAAAGTGATCATTTGGGGATTTTTGCTTATTTTGAGTCTCACTTTTGGACATTTGTCATTAGAAGTCCTGTTCTGAACAATCCCCATCTTAAAGGTATCATTGGTAGTTGTAACAAATAGTGTTTGCTGGATACATTTAATCTCACAATATATTTATTTAAATTTTAGTTTGAACTCACACCTTAAGTACATATCATGCAGACTTGTAAAATAATAACAGGTCAAAGATTTTTGAAGAATTATTTTTAGCACAAACAAAATGCAGTCTAAAAAGTATTAGGAAATTCTTTGACGAAATTATGAGTTTTTTTTATTTTTTTTTATAAGTTACAATCTTTTCTTTTCACACTAGCAAGAAAGATCAAAGAGAGGTTTTATTCTTTGGCTTTGTTGTACCCTTCTGACCCTCTGCCCCCCCCCCCCCCCCCCCCCAAAAAAAAAAAAGAAAAAAGAAAAATGGCTGCATTGAAAGCCCCTCATTTGTTTCACATAGGTGGGATTTACATTGTTTGGTACATTTTTGGGATACATAATAATAATAATTATTATTATATATAGAGGTAAATGGTATTGGCAATATTGCAAATTCCTAGCATTTTGATTTCTTATCATGTTTTAAGACTAACAGCTCATACCTGTGCTGTACGGTATTTGGAAAAAATGTCAGTTCATTATAAGCAGAGATAAAATACAGAGACCAACCACTGCGTATGGATTGACCTCCTTCTCGGGAATAGTAGAACGTACGCTGACATATACAAAGACACAAATACATTTATGTAAGCCAAAACAGCAAACAAACAAATACACAAGAACACTTTTTCACCAATGATTTCAACTAATGTTCTCCAGACAAGACTTACTGACATACAGAGAAGACACCAACCCAATAAAAATATACATAAATTCACTGCTAAATGTTGCAACAACATCACACTGTCGGCTATATGGGGGAGCAAAAAAAAGGAGTTTCAAAGTTTCAGCTCACTTATGGTGAAGTTCTTCAGATGAAGATGATAATCAACAATTATCATCAGTCATCATCAGTCAGACCTAATCATTTTGTCGGCCACTTTGAGACAGGATAATTAGAGATGCCCTGATGAAGTGTTTTTTATCTCATCCTGATCTTAGTCTGTAAAAAATCTATTAACTTCAGATGAATGTGATTTTGATTAATATGATTTTTCACATTATATGATTTTATTCTTTTATTTCTTATTTTATTGTATTTATCATTTTTGCCTGCCCTTTAGTAGGACTATATTGATATCATTACATTTATAGATATATTTAAGATCTGAACAGCCAGTGGAGATATTCAGAGTTACCTTCTTCTATCCTATATTGCTCTGTCTGTTTGATGTTTGACGAGAGATTAATATTTCTGTTAATCTGTTGCGGAGACATGGTTTGGATGTATTTGGAGCATTTATTTTCCAACCTGGTCTTGAAAAACATATATTGAATGCAAGCCATACATCCAGATCTCAAAACTGGATCACCTCAAAAATACCAAGTTTTAGAATTGAGATAGACTGATTTTAGTAACACTGCACCCATTATTTAGTATGATTTTGAAATGGCAGGTAAACATCCCTCTCTGTTATCATGTCCTCATTATTATTATTATCATCATCATTCACTTACTGTTGTAGTCAGTGTAGATCCTTATGTTTTAAGGGACTTGTTGCGGTTTGTTAAGTCAGTTCACTTGTTCACTCACTTGCTGTACGATGTGTGAAAACTCTGAATACAGTTGTATAAGTGTGTATCTAAAAAATAAACTACTAAACCATAGCACATTACTGCAGAGAGATCGTTACACTCTATATACCAATGATGCAGCTGGAGGTATGTGGTGAACAGAAAATATACATACTACTGATGAATGGAAAGAAATGCCAACCTTAAAGCACAACTTGACTTAAGATTTAAGTAGTTGAGTCTATAATGTGACCGTCTGAGACATAGGAGGTGAAATATAAAGCAATTAAAAACATAAATGTAACAATTTGCAGGCAGACTAAAGCACACATTCAGTAAAACAAATGAACACATTTAGCTTTGTGAAAACACATTAGGAAAGTCATAATGCCAAATAAACGGAATAGATTCACTTGGGACTTACACTCAGTGGCCTATTTATTTATTTATCTTCCAGGAGTAATATGGCTCATTTCATCTTGCTCTTAAATATGAAACAGTCCTCAGAGGTAGAGAGATTATGCAATGAGAGGTCACATATTTGATTATCATCCTTTGCTGTTCATGCTTATACCACAAATACTTAAACAGTATCATTATAATCAGCACTGTAGCCTCAAATGACGCTTCTTTCTTGTTTTTGTTTTTCTTGTTGCTGCTGTTTCTCTTTTTTGTTTCATTCCATCTCTCTTTTTGCAAAACTCTCTCTAAACAGACGGCTGGTTAACATTAGTCTGGTTCCAATTAAGGTTTCTGCCTGCTAAAATTAAGATTTTATAGCTTGCGTTTAGACACAGTTTAATGTTTTTAGCCTACTTTTGTGTTAATTGTGCAATCTCACTGCATCTCAGTGTTAGTCAGAAGCCAAAGATAGAAGTAGAAAGAACATGAAGAACAGATTTAGAGATTAACACCCACAAAAAGGTAAAGTGAAGAAGTGTCATGAAAAGTCATCTTCACAACCACTTCCCAGCTTCCCAGCTCCACTTGTTGCTGTCATCTCCCACTGTCACTCAGCGCCTCTTTGCACACACAGTCTCCTGTCTCACTCCTGGCCTTTCTTATGTCCTTTTCCTTTTAGTGACAGGTCGTCATTGTTGAGCCTGAAACCTCTCAGACCCCAGCAGAGTGTGTGTGTTTGTGTGTGAGAAAGCAAAGGTTATTTCCTTTATATATATATATATATATATATATATATATTTGTAAGAAAAAAATGCCTTAAAATAAAATCTAACGTTAACTTGGAAAGGTAAATTGATTTTCTGTCCTGATAGGAAAGGCAAAAATCATTCACTTTCCATATTACCTCCTTCCACATACCCATCTACCAACACACTGAGAACAAATCAAAAATCAAACAGTCAATCAGAGCTCTGAGCCCACACTTCAGCTCCAATATTCCAGACAACTCTGAAAATCGGAAAGGTTATCAGGCACTGCATTGTATGCCTTTTCCACCCTCTATCTTTATTTTCCTATATTTCTGCGGTTCTTATCGGACAATTAATGAACTAGAACAGACCTAAGCTGTTTCTTTTGGAGGTATAGTGGAGACTTTAACAAGAGGACAAGCAGTATTGCACCATAAACCTGACCTTCTTGCCGTTGACCTTCTCACCTTGGACAGTGGATCAATAAAGGAGCTAGGTCTCTGTTGGTGTAAAAAAAAAAACCATGGGAAACCCATGTAGTGCTCAATTCCAAGTAAGGTTCTCAAAATTAAAAATGTCTCAAAAAACACTTAAAGACCTTTCAATACCACGTTTAAGATATTATTGAAAATTACCAAAAACCTTCAAATCTTCAGTCTTATTTACTGAAGAATACTTGTAAACCAGTAGCCGTGACAAGTAAAAGAGAGAGAGCACTGTGTAGGTTGCACAGATATGTTTGTAATGTTTAGGTACTAAAAGGTTGTTAACATATTGGTGAAATTGAGACAGTGTGCAAGAGTTTGTCTGCAATTTGTGGTAATTCAATCAAGAAATTACTCCTTATTGGGTGCCTAGGACTTGTATTTGTTTTGTTGTGGACCTGAAGCAGATATCAACATTGTTTCTTTTTTACCAGCATTATCAGTAGTTTTTCAAATCAATCCGAAAAAAAAATCATTTTTTAAATCCAACTTTCCAGCAGGTGAAGTACGTAAGTTGTCCCTTTGTTATAAACAAATACATGTATGTCTACTCTTGCATATTTGGTACACTTTAAAATGGCCATTCAGTATTTGTACATTGTCACTTAACTTACTCTGCTTGACTCCAGAGAGCAAGGAGCATTATGAAATGAACATTAGCCTTAATACTGGCGCACAGGCTATAGGGGGAGATAATAAAATAACAAAGCATTTGATTGGAGTGTTGGGGGTAACAAGTTACAAAGCAGATATATCTATAAATATACATATTCATTCATTACATTCTGTTTGGCAAGATCTTGACATGAATTGAATAAAACATCTAAATGGACACTTTAAAATGTTATTGTCACAGATGATGTTTTTGTTGATTTTTTTTGTTTTTATTTTTTGTCCACTCTGCCCTCTAAGTTAAATCAAATATCTTAAAACGGTGCTATTGTCTAAACTCTAAGGGATACACAGTCTGCCCTAAAGAAAAGCATTGGAAAGATTGTACAAGTGTCCATGTTTGACAACTTAGAGTCTAAGTTGTCAAACATGGACACTTGTCCACTAGATTATGGTATATGATTTTCTGAAAACAGTCTTGCGAGGAGCAAGCAGGGACATACAGAACTCATCAACCAATCTGGACAGCATCCCTGAGGAATCTGTAGTTGTTTATGGTCTTTAGCACACAAAATAACCTGCATCACTCGGAAAACCACTGCTTTTAATCAATGTCCTGGAGACTGTAAGCCAAGGTTTCCTATCCAAAGATTGATGTTTGATTCATGTGTGCCCTTCAGAGACTTCAAGGCCTAACTAATGAAGTGGTACAAGTCCAGTCTGGTTAGCCTCTCGTGACTAAAGAAGCAGATGTTCACTCATTCCCCAGTAGCTCAGCTTGAGCAGAGTTCTATCATCAACATCTGGGTTACCAGGGCCTTTTTTAAAGTCCATCCTGGATTCTGTCCCTAAACTGTGTCAGCCCTCTGTGAAAGGATGCTATTGGGTATTGGGTTCGAGCGTTTATCTTGCAACTTTGCTAACTGAAGCAGAACCAAGAATCCATACAAACTAGGCTTCTAAGCATCTGAGAAGTAACTTTTTCTAGGTTCATTTGTTGTACAACACTTGGTTGCACAAAGAAATTGATGCTGCTGTTTCCTTTGCTCTCTTCAGAACAAACATTTAATCATTAAGATAGGGTTTGTAATTTGGAGTATCACAGTCTGAGAAAATAGACTGGTCTGTACATAATGATCTACTTTAGGGAATATGTAAGTATTGTTTGCCAGTTAGCAGCAGGGTTAATAGGCTATGCAGGGGTTGGTATTGTATAGTTTAGTTTGAGCTGCCACATTATGTTACCAATATCTTTAATGCTTGACAAATAGGCACCAAGGATATTTGGTTCAATCGTTAACTGCTGAGCCCTATTGTCCTGGGCGTTACATATCCCAGGCCACATTGATCTGTCAGTCTGAATCAATACTTTGACTTCTTTGCATGGCAGCTGTAGCTCAAACAGTAGAGCAGATTGTCCACTAATCAAATGATTAGCTGGGCAATCAATGGCTGTTAAACTGCCAATGTTGAACACTACTTGTCCAAAACACTGATCCCAAATTGCTCCCAAAAGCATTGCCATAGTTGTGTGTGTCTGAATGAGTTTAGACCTCGATGGGCAGGTTGCTCCCTGCCATGAATTTAAAAAGTGCTATGGGTGATGGAAAGACAAGAATGTTATTTACATAGAAGCATTTGAGTTTGTAACTTTCCTCATTTCAAATACTCTGTAATGCTTATTCTCAGAATCATCGCATGTATTTGAATCTTGAATCTGGTGATTGCTCAAACTTTAAAGGCTTCACTGGATATCTCAACCACGAGTCCTCTACTCTCTGTCTTCAACTAGGTAACATTGCTACAAAAAGACAAACCTTCTTTATTCCCCTGATATCTGTTAAATTGACTTGTACAGATGACTTGAACAGATTAATATATTCCTGTCCCAAGTATTTAGTGAGGGTTTTTTAATCAACCTGAAGGAAGATAGTGAAATTATTGAGCTCTACTAAAAGCTAGATTTTTTTAATCAATGATCAGGTAGGTCTATTATTGAAATAAGGATCTTTAATCTACATAAAAACTAAAAGAGATGCTTATCTTCTAAAGTCATTCCATACAAAATCGGTTCCTATAGAGCAATTGCGAGAGACTTCTACACCTTCTACCCGTAATGTTGGACTGCTGTGAATCCTGGGAGTTACTCTTACCCTACGATGCGGCTTTTTTGGGGGCAAAGATGGAGAGTGAGTGAGGCGGAGAGTAAAAGTGACAGAAAATTGTATCTTAATGCTAAAATCTGCTAGAAAATGAGAAAGGCATGCTGCACTGTATGTCCTGGCTGACTATGCTAAAAAGATGATTATAGGTACCTGTTGATGGATTATACTCACTTTGTTCAAGGGAGAAAATAGAAATGCAAAATACCTGCAGCAGAAACCCAAGGATGATAGTTGTTTTTTCTGACAGCATAGCAGCTCAGTTTTAGTCAAATTCAGATTCGGAAAACTGTATTAATACCAGATGGGAAATTCAGAAGAAAGGAAACAAAGATATCTTAATACTTAGTAGAAGAAATAAAAATCTTGAGCTGTGGTGATAATAATAAATAAGGAAGAGAAGGAGAATGACAACAGATGTCACAAATCGTGCAGGTCTGCAGCGAGACGCCTTCATGGAAATACAGAGATTAAAGAAAAAGAAGGCGTTATACATCTCAGCGTCAAAATGTCAGAGGGAGTGGCGCTATAGTAGAAAAACACGAAAAGTAGTAGATAAACCTAAATCCACATCATTTTTGATAATCTGTGGGAAATCAGAGCAAAAGAAGATGAGAGGAGGAGGACAATTAATGTCATGAATTGTAAGACTAGGATGGAAACACGGTGGTAATTATGGAACTTTTAGAGAAATGAGAAAAGGCAAAAAGGAGGAGAAGCGCAGACTTCTTAATGCCAAGATGAAGGATGCTGCGGAAAATAAGATAAAAAGAGGAGGAGCAGTGTATCTTGAAGCCAAGATGGAAAATAGGCTGTTGATGGTCAAATATAGAGAAATGGAGAAGAGAGAAAACCCTAAGCTGAAACGTGATGCAGGGAAAACTCGTTCATTTTGTATGTGACATAGATGTTAACTCAGATAGTGTTCATCATGACTCATTAGCATTGTTATTGAAGCTTATACTTCCTGCTTTCTTACAGTGCAGACGCTTTTCTTCTTGCTCTCTGCTTTGCTTACATTCTTTTGCTGATATCTTCTTTTTTCTAAATCTAATTTAATCTCGAGCCGGTCCTGGACATTTATAAATCATCAGGACTGTATTTTTTGATAGATACAGGAGGTCTTATTTTTAACATATTTTGACCTCTGCATCGCTACACGACTGTGACCTGACAAGATCACAAGCCTGTGCCGCCGTACAAAGCTAAAGCTAATCAGCAACAAGATGCCTCCCTTCTCCAAGGATGATTACCACAAACTTCTTCAGAAAATGACAGTGCTGGAAACAAAGATGAATCGCTTAGAAGTGAGGAAGTTAGGAACAAACCTCCCCTACCACCGAATCTGGAACTACAGAACATATATTCCTCTCTATTGCCGAGCCCTGAATCTTCATCTGGTCCTCCATCCTCAGACACCAGGGTAAGGACTGGAAGCATATCAAAAAGTAAAAGACTACAGTGAAAGCTAAAGCCTGGGCTTGAAACTCTGATTGTGGGTGACTTTGCTGTTAAAGATGTACAAAGGATGTGTGGTGAAAACACAGAAGTACTGTGTTTTCCCAGAGATACGGTATCTGATTTAACAGAAACGATCCTGCATATTGTGGCTGAACACCCAACTGTGAAGAATGATGTCACAAAACAACAATCTGAAGTCTTGAAACAGGACTTCACTGGTCTGCTGAAGATGGTCAGCCCCTTGGATGTTGTTGGCACTGAATAACTGGCTTACAACTGCATGTAATGCTCATTCAGGGAATTTTATTAACAATTTTAACATTTTCTGGGAACGCAGACATCTTTTTAAGGCAGATGGATTTTGCCTGAACATGTCAGGGGTGAAACTGTTCACCTCTAACCTATTTTACTCCCTGCCTCAGCCATCAGTTCTCTCTGTCAAGGACAAGAGACAAAAGAAAACAGCTTTCAAGAAAGACAAAACACAGCGGGATGAAAACGTCTGCCAGCATCTAAGGAGAGACCTAAAGAGGAGAGACATCGGAACCAAGAGGAGGGGTCTCCACCCACCTTCGAACCCCTAACCAACACCTGTGAAGTCTCATCGCCCTTGCCCCCTCGAACCCCGATCAGATCATCATCTTCTTCCCTAATCACCCTATCTCCCTCCTCCCCCCACCTGGAGTTCACTGACCCACCTCCAGGCTGCAAGGATATCAGCAGTCATGACTCTCCAGGACAAGCCGGGGCCCTGCATGTCAGTAGGTTCCAAAATCTCTGTGATGATAGGTAATAGAAGAATAAAGGGGACTCTGCCAAGAAAACAAAAGGCACTTATGTGATTTTTGCAAACTTGTCAAACTTAGCATCCATTCCTTTTGAGCCACAACCTGTCCCCAAAAACATTAGCAGATGAATCTTCTAGGACCCTAAAGCTGGCTCTACTAAACATTAGATCACTGGCAGGGAAATCATTTTTAATCAATGATTTTATTATTGAGCACAAGCTTGATTTTATGTTTTTAACTGAAACTTGGTTCGACCAAAATAACAGTGCAGCTGTTCTTATCGAGTCAACCCCTCCCAACTTCAGTTTTGTAAGCGAGGCTAGAATGCATAAGAGAGGAGGAGGAGTTGCAGTTTTGTTTAATGACTCCTTCCAATGTAAGCAATTATCTTTTGGAAATGTTGCTTCCTTTGAATATGTGGCCCTTCAGTCCACCCCCAGAACCATGTTCCTAAATATTTACAGGCCACCGAAATACTGTGCAAACTTTTTCGATTATTTCACTGAACTGCTGTCTGTGATCTGCATTGACTTTGACTGCGTTATTATTGTTGGTGATTTTAACATCCATGTTGATAACTCCCAGGACAGAGGGAGGCAATCACATCATCATCATCAATGACATCATCACCAGAAACAATAATAATGCTCGTGCCCTGTTTGCTACTGTCAACAGGCTAACAAACCCTCCTGTGTCAATAGCATCTGAATTTCATTCTACCAGGGCCTGTAATACATTTTCCACCTTCTTTACTGAAAAAATCCAGAGAATTAGACAAACTGTCAGTAACTCATCATCAGGATCAGGATATGTGCTGTGTCCATTTAAAAGCAATTTAATCAAATCAACCTTAAAAACCTGGAGGACATTATACAACAAATAAATTCCTCCTCCTGCTGTCTTGATATTCTGCAAACAGGTTTTTTCAAAAAAGTTTCCCAAGTCATGGCTCCAGATCTGTTACAAATTGTAAACATGACTCTTCTCTCAGGTGTCTTCCCACAGGCCCTGAAAACAGCAGTCATCAAGCCACTATTAAAAAAGAACAATCTAGACAAGTCAATAATGAACAATTACAGACCTATATCAAATCTTCCTTTTTTCAGTAAAATAATCGAAAAAGCTGTTTTTCAACAGTTAAATAACTTCTTGACATTGAACAATTGTTTCGATGTCTTCCAGTCAGGTTTTAGACAAAATCACAGCACAGAGACAGCTCTGGTTAAAGTGTTTAATGACATCTGTTTAAACACAGACAGTGGCAGAACCTCAGTCTTAGTTTTACTTGATCTCAGTGCTGCGTTCGACACAGCTGACCACAATATATTACTCGACCGACTGGAAAACTTGGTGGGAGTTTCTGGCACAGCACTAAACTGGTTTAAATCCTACTTAAAGGACAGGGACTTCTTCATGTCTATAGGTAACTTCAAATCTGAGCAAACAAAAATTACTTGTGGAGTTCCCCAAGGTTTGTACACATTTGTGTACGTACGAGCACGCATGACGAGCACGCTAGGGAGAGCGAGCAACAGGTTACTGGTGCAGTTCACCTAACGGCCATGCGGCATCGCTACAAACGCAGTATTTTTGAAAGTTACATATAGCCCCTTTAATTAAACAATTTTAATACCATTTTAAACTCTAACTCTAACTGTACACTGTAACTTTTAACTCTTTTAATATTTTTACTTCAATTAATTTCATTAGAATTATTTTTATTTGAACATATTTTCAGATTTTATCATTTCAGTGTTTTCAATGTTTCTTTTCTTTCCTCTGTCATGATGCTTTTTGATGTCTTGTGTGAAGCACTTTGAATTGCCTTGTTGTTGAAATGTGCTATATAAATAAACTTGCATTGCCTTGCCTTGCCTTATTATGTGACAAGCATGATGTAAGCAATATTGTGCACAAGGAGTTTTTATAACTATAATCTCAGTGAAATTTATTTATCATTTATTATTTATTTATTTAATTTATTCTGTAAAGTCTTTTATGGTCTTTCTTGTCTTAAGTTTTCCTGTTTGGTATTTGTATTTTGTATTCTAAATTACAAGGTGGCATAATTTAACCTGGTCGACAACAACACCTAAGTGTCATATTGATTGTATTTATGCTGTAAACTTGCTCTAACACAGTTGTGAAACAGTTCAAGGGGAAAAACAGTTTGGAAGTTGTGAAAAAATTCTAGAATAATTTTTACAATTTACATAGAAACTTTTAGATGCTGTAAATTCCAATTATAACACAGAGGTGGTGTGCACTTCATCCTGTTGTGAGCAAAATAAGTATTTTATTTAAAAAAAATACAAAATTAGCCCAAAAAAATAGACTTACAGAAAAAATGCTTTATAGGTGATGCTTTTCTTTAAGCCTTTTTTTAAGGATTGAGGGATAACTTTTCCACCAAGTTTTCTATACACTTGCCAACATTTACGTATTCAATTTTATTTTCCCCTGAACATAAATTCCAAACTATTTTTGTTATTTTCTTGAACACTGTTAAATCAATGTGCACTTCTATTCACTTTAAGGTTTAAATTCAGCTTCTTTTGTCTGTCATACATCTTTTTCTCCTTGCAGTCACTTTTCCAATTAAATTCACTTCAATTCAAAGGCATTGGATGAAAAAAAAATACACACTGATGAAAAGGTTTGCAATCACTAGAACAGGAGAGCTTGAGTATTTCCTTTCTGCTGCCAAAAAAAGAAACATCTGTTGTCAGATGTGACCTGTCACATCCTTGCATTGGTGGCTTGACTTAAGCAGAATAGTTGTGCATGATTTAGTTGTACTGTAGACATACAATAGTCTATAAACTTTTGGATATGCAGTGCATCTAGTGTCATTTCATTTCTAAACTTTTTTTCACAATATTAGAACTTGTGTTCTTTTCAATGAGAGGAAGAGCAAGAAGTCAATGCAAATCTTGTTCCACATGTTTCACCCAAAGAGATTTCATCATGTTGATTCATTTGATTCGAAGGATGTGGGAGTTGGTGCACAGAGTTCATTCTTTTTGAGAACAGGAACCAATAAATTCTTCATAATGAGCTGTATCTGTTTGAAAAAGTGTTACAATGAAATGATAGAGAAATGAGTAACCCAAATAAATATTGGTTTGTGGAAAAATCTCATTGCCGTCCTTCTGGCTAAATTTTGTATGGCTGTCCTCATTGCATACGTTGTTAACGTTCTCCAATGCTATCCTTAATCATTAAACAACGTTACTAAGATGTGGCATTGAGAATAGCAGAATCAGATGAAAGACCTCAGAGGCAACAGAGACCATGGCCCCATTTTTTGTTCTCCAGCCAAAAGAAAGGCACAGAAAAACAATCTTTGTTTTTTGCTCTATGCCAAACACTCTCTCAATGGACTTGAACATTGTTCAATCCTGAAAACTAAATAACTCAAGTAAACATGTTGAAGATGAATTCTGAAATATTTGTATTCTAGACGCCGCTAACCTTCAAACAGCTAATTCTCATTTGTCTGAGTGGTGACACTTCACACTCAAGAAATGTATGATTAAATAACTAACACGGTTAGAGTCCACATTACAACACCTGTGACAGAGACACCCCGACATCAATAACTCAGTTTGTGTGGTTGTAGAGCAGAATCTAAGAGAAAACTTAATCCGTGTAAAAGCTGCCAAAGGCATCAATATACACATTCCTAGAAACACCAGAATTCATAGCTTCTGCCTGACACAGTCCATATCTGTCAGACTGACTCAACTGCTGCTCTTTTCACTTCTTCTTGTGGAGGCCATGTCAGGTTTCTGCTTCCACAGCACTCAGATGATAAGCTTCTTTTTTCTATTTGGCTCTCCTTTTTCAGTTTCTGTTGCTCTGATGTTAACACTCAACTCAACTCAGCTTCATTTATTTAGCACCTTTCACACTGAACAAACATGCAAAGTGCTTCACAAAGGAACAGACTGGAAATAAAGACATGAATTTACAGCAATATATACAATTATAAGAGATTGCTAGAAAAGTGACATGTATAGAATAATTTAAAATGGAAAAAATGAAAGAAACATTAGTTCATGTAAACAGATATGGTACGTTATGATGTGCTACGAGGCTAGACGCTTTATTGAGTCCTTGAGGAGGCATTTGGTTGGGTCCACAGGAGAATCCATTAAATACAAAAACAATTAAAACAATCTAAGCAATTCAGTATTTTACTTCACATGATCAGTACATCCACAACCTTGAACTCAACTGAATGAGACAGATTCGAGTGCAGCGTGTCATTGGTTGTTGAGTGCAGAGTTTGCTCTGTGTGGTGAAGGGCATGCTGTCCTGGAACAGATCAGTTGTTGATGCCCCTGAAATGCTTTATGTTTACGTTTCATAAACTCAGTCCCTTCCTGGTACACTTCAGCTCCTATGCTTAAATGATTTTAATAAGGCCTTCCAATTTATTTTACTTAATTTGATTTACTTGGAAGCAAACACATCTGACTGTAGATGTTTTGCCTAATCTATCTGGAATTGTTGTTGATTTTGATAAATATTTACTGGTTTTACTTGTTATTTCTTGTCTTTTTTGTATGTATCTGGTGTTTGCAGGCACGTCGTATGGGTCCACCAGGTCAGACAGGTTCGAAGGTGCACTGGCGTTAACTATCTTATGAGTTAGCAGCAGCCCCTTATCTGATGTAACCCGAACAGGGAGCCAATTAAGCGAGACCAGCAATGGAGTAATATGTTAGTTTGTACATGCTCAAGTAAGAACATGAGCTGCTGCATTCAGAACCATCTGCAGACCTTGAAACTCTTCTTTGGCAAACCTGACAGAAAAACATTATAATAATCTTACCTGCATGACACACAGGCCTGAATAAGGACCTCAGCGTGCTTAAATGACAGGATTGATATAATCTTGGCAATGTTTCTGATTCGAGAAAAGGCCACTCAAGTCACCTCCTTCAAATGTCAATCAAACGAAAGTGTCTGATCAAGAAGCACACCAAGATTCTTAACTCAGTACCTGCAATGAACAGTACAGTCATCCAGAGACAGAGTGAAATGGTACAAATGACCGCCTCGCTGGCTAGATAACCATAATTTCTGTTTTAGCTGAGTTAAGCAGCAGGCAATGTGTCCATAGACAGCTCCTAACAGCAGCTAGACAAGCTTACACCCACTTCCCACTTCCTACTTCATAAGACCACTGGCATGTGTAGCATACAGGTCACAGAGCCAACATGAATAAGTAAGAGATAATGTATATGAGTGGGTTGTTATCACAGCTTAGAACCCTGACAAGGTGAGCAGGACCCTGAATTGAAGCAAAGGGGTCTTGCTCACCCTGAAGGGTCAATCCGCTCAACTAATTTACATCCATAATTTGGAGCCTACACTCAACCGAACTGCGACCATTATGCAACATGAAACACATCTTCCACTGATTGTTGAATACAAACATGTAAATACCAGAATATTTTGCATCCATTGGGACAGAGATGTATGAAAGGCTCCACTGGACCAACCTTTGGAATCATAGGAGTTGAAGGACTTTACTAAAGTAGGTGACTTAAAATAAGTTTTTAAAAAAAGATAAGGTGTACTCAGTTTTGAGTAGTTCATTTGATAAGATTTAAACTGGGATGGTGTATGGCATTAGAATACATTGTGGAAAACATGTAAGTAGCCCTATTTGTCTACAATTTAATTATTTTCTGATGAACTGGAATCACCCACAGACATTTTTGGTATGCTTTATCCACATTTGGGCTTTTTGGGCTTCTGTGGTTTTAGACCAAATGAGAAAGGACAGTACCAGGGAATTTATGTTGGCTTCTCCTGTTGGAATCAGTGAAGAGTCTTAAAGTGCCAGTCCTGTGCTGGAACTTCCAGAGACAATAACTAAATAACCGAATTCCCTGAAAGAGAGTTCGAAAATTCAGAAGTAAAACAGTCACCAGATTCCTGAAGGAGAGACTCTGATTTAGCAAGATTAGAAGCCTTTGTTAATTTGGCAAATTTTACAGATGACTAGTTTATATCACAAACGTTTTATTGTACAAGTGTACAACAGATGATGATCTGTGGCCCATGGAAAAGATCTTTCGTTGAGTTGGCGTTTCTAGACTAAGGGATTTTAAAAAAGGACAGGAATCTTCCAAATTCGGAGTAAAGAAAGAGATGTTCTATAAAAATAGAACAAGGAAGCAATGTATTGGTGACAGAAAATCATTAAGGAAAAAATTACAAATCTAAAACCCCACTTCCCTCTCCGTAAGGCCTCCCTCTCTCTTCTCTCCTCGTAATTCATCTCCGACAGATGCAGTCTTGTGAGGAATGATGTGTTTGCATTTGTCTCTGCCACACATTCAGCAGGACAAGGCAAAACACCTAAGTCTGTTTAAAAGCAATTACAGTGACTGATGATGCCCAAAATGCACCCCATCGTTTCCTCACATCTCCCGGTATATCTACACGTTCCTGCTTCTCCTCTGTCTGTGCACTGTGCTTGTGTGTGTGTATGACGGAGTTAAAGCTTGTATCTAGTGGTGCATATGCCGCCTGATTTGATTGTACGTTTTTTTCCTGATGTTTTCCACAATAATTTGCGACAGAGCAAAGCCGTCATTCGGATATTTCTGTCCCTGGACGACTTGATTTGTGACAGTTTATAGAAAATGCTCAGTTCCACAGGCTTGCTGCTGCTTTGATGTCAAACTGATGGTTTGGCTGACAGATCAAACCTAGTGTACAGATGGCAGAGTATATGTGAGATGACGATGGAGCAAACCTTTTAGACAGTCATGACACCTGTCACTCATTTACACTACAGAAGTGAATGGAAGAGAGTAAAAAAAAAAAAAAAAGAAGCACATTAAGAGATTTTTTTTCTTTTAACTATTAGATTAAGTTGCTACTCTTCATTCCACCAGGTCTAAAATGATCTGTTGTAAGTTATTTGAAGAAGACATGTCTAATTTTTATTCTAAAAATAAGAATTGGTATTGGTAGGTTTTTTTCTTTAAGGGTTTAGCATATGATCTTAACATATTGTTCTGATACTTTCAGATATCCTTACTACGCTGGATTTAAAGAGATACAGTCCATGCTTGAAGGTTAAAAACTGAATCTTGCCTCATACTTTTCTCTCCCTGTTAAAATAGTGTGGGCGGCAGTAGCTCAGTCTGTAGGGACTTGGGTTGGGAATCGGAGGGTCGCCGGTTCAAGTCCCGGCATGGACCAAGAGGTGCCAGGCCACTTCCTGAGCACTGCCGAGGTGCCCTTGAGCAAGGCACCTAACCCCCCACAAGCTCAGGAGCGCCCGCTGTGGGCAGCCCACTCACTCTGAAACCTCTCCATTAGTGCATGTCCATAGGACCCTGTTTGTGCATGTGTGTGTATTTCAGCCTATGTTTGTGTAGCATGTTTACTAGACAGAGTGAAAAAACAAATTTCCCCTCACGGGATCAATAAATTATTATTATTAAATGACAGAGATGCAGAATTGGGAAATGAAACCTTACTGCAGTCCATTTTTCCTACCTTCACCTGCAATTGCTTACAATTACAATATTCCTACTGTCTCTTTCATTAAATGTATGTCCCTCCATATAGATACCGGTATGTATACATTTCGCTGCCTCCCTATAGGTAAGCGAGTTCTGCTCCCATCGAGGGCTGTTACCTCTACCGGGTAGAGCTCCTGTATGAGTTTTTTTTTAAGTAACTAAGACACAAAGGTATAGCCATTGCGTACAAGCACATACCCAGGGGCACACAGTATTTAGACACAAGTACAGAAACTCAGCATAATGAAGGCTTTGTGGACCCAGTATCTCATTGGGATTTAAAGCATTCACTTGCAAGGACAGAATTCACAAGATGAGAAATCAGAGGAGAGGCCTCGGACTTCTTCAAATGCATCTGCTACAGTTAAGGCTGATTATGAAACCAGACATTTTAAATGACAATACAATAATGACAGTATTTTATTGACAATATTGTATTGTATATTGACAATATATATATATGTATATATATATATATATATATATATATATATGGAGGGGCTCATTTTGTCAGATAAGGAGATTGCTGTCATTCATTGTTGCCTTGACTTGACCAAGAGACATGATGACTTTAGATTGGGCTTTAATCAGAGGGGGAGCAGCTGCAGTCCTGCGCTCACAGCATATAGTGACATTGTTTGCCTTTTATTTTACTCTGTGCAGCTCTCTCAATTAATTTGTGTGAGTGGTTGTTGAATATGTGCGCAAATCCATTTTTTCTTTTACGAGTCTGGCAGCTAATATCTGCATCCGGGAAAAAATATTCTTTGTTAGTGGGTATTTTTAATTGATCTCTCTAGATTTGGTTAGGCACATCAAGGCCATGGTTAACACATGGAAACACATTATGGCTTCGGTCAAAATAGTTAGTCAACACTGACATGTATTTCACAAACCTTGGCCTTTGGGTTGAAAGTCCTGCTTTGATTGACACTTTCATTGCCCCGGACAGCCACCTAAAGCCGTCGGTTTCCAACCTTTTGGGCCTTGGATCCCCCCTAGCCCTCCTTGTTATACAAGCTTAGTCCCCCCTGGATCCAAATGAAAAAAAAGTGATGCATTACTGTCAAAAATAATCATCAATTTAAATTTTGTAGATAAAATCCCAACAGAATAGGCCTACACACACCTGTTCTCACCAAAACACTTTTTGTATGAACTATCCAAAATGTAATTTTGACAAACTCAGAGCAAACAAAGCCACACGTTCCCGTTAGCTGGGGCCCGGACCCCAGGTTGGAAACAACTCACCTTAAGCAAAGTATATTAGTCTATATCCACTACATCACCTTGCATACTAAATGCTGGGCAGCCAGAACAGAGACTCTTTTTATATTGCTGAAGATGGGTTTACATCACTGTTACCTGAAGGTCTGTTATCTCTCATATAGACTCTAAAGGGTTCCTTGTCAACTGTTTTAGACCTCGACGAACAAGGAGATTGTGAGGGTTTACTGTGCATTACTTTTTGTAGGTATAAATAAGAAGGGAAGAGTCTGATAGGATAAAATTTACCCTGCCTTCAGTATGTTCTCTAACTCCTTGAGTCACTTTTCAGTGATGGAAAAGAATGGCCTTGGGCTTGTCTTTGGGTTCATTTTGTGAAAATGCAACTAAGCATGACTGAATCTCATGTAGAAATACAGCTGGGAATGGTATAGACGCTCACTAGTAACTTGGTTAAAGTAAATTGGAATAAGAGGGAGCAATCACCCAGAGATCCTGCAGCCAACATTTGTAAAGGTTTCTTTTTTACTTACTCCATAGCTCAGATCGGGGCATTCTTGATCCGTACAAACATTGTAAGAATAACCATATTGAGCCCCTGCTTTTCCAGCTTGTATTTACAGTACAGACCTGTAACTGATGAGTTTAACATATAAGTGTCTGTCTCAGCTGGATGCTGTAAGTCGCCCTTGGACATTTAGCAAACCACTGACTGGAGTCGGTGTTAAAGAGGCAGTTTAAGTTGAATGGGGGCGTCAATTAAGAAAATTGGATTTCATTGAAAAGTTGGTGATGTTTAATTGTCCATCCAAAAATGAAAGGATGTGTAAATTGGTACTATTTTGTCAGTAGAAACTATCCCATCAAGACTAGTCCAGGGATATATATTCAGACTTTCTACAGTAACTAGGGCAGAAGATAAATAGTGTGCTGCTCAGTTTGGAGCCATGCACTAAATTGCAAAATATGTATCTTCATATGACGTTGTAAATGACGGAGTTTAGAGTCATCGTTACGTCTTAACAGTAAGAACTATCACACAAAGCAAATTTCGGTAGCATCATGTCTGGCACTAATGCCTTTTTTTTATTTAGTTGAACCTTTAACATCCCCATTGCTAAAGCTGTGCTTTCCCATGATGGTCCTCCTCCTGTCTAGAAGTTTGTGTTGGCAAACTAAACCCAGCTTTCAGAGAACAAGGGAAGTAGCTTAAAGCAGGGTAAAAAACACTTCCTCTCTGGTCTGTTTTCCCCTGTGGGACTTTGTCTACTAGACAGCAACAGATGTTAGATCCACTCAAAACAAAGCTGGAGAGAATCCAATGTACAGGAAAGAGCTCGAGAAAAAAGTGAGCCAGGACAGGGAGTGGGTGGGGAAGAGAGAAAGGTAGTTGCAGTTTAATCCGTTGTAAAAACCAATGTACTTTGTAACATAATTTGAAACATTTCTTTTCTTTTCTTTTTTTAAGATTTATTTATTTTTGATTTAAGAATTTTTTTTCACTATAAAATTATAGAGATACCCTAAACTTGGGCACACTTAAGAAAACGACTTAAAATAATATTTCTAAAAGAAAAGGGAAGAAAGAAATAAATAAACTGAAGAAAAACATTTTGTCAAAAGAAACACAAATGAAGAAATGCAGGCAAGACACCTAACTGTAGACATGGAATAAATTAACCTGGGAAAATCAGACGTATCAGAAGAGAATGTTATGTATGCATCGGTTTTGTAGGAACACTGCAGCAGCTTCATGCAAAGTTGAAAGGAAAAGAGAGAAAAATGGATTTGAAGGGACTGAAGGCACTGGCTTTGAAGGTATGGTTGGCCAGCAGACTGGTTGGCAGGCTGGGAAGCACAGATAGCACTAATAGGCATAATTCCAAGTGCTTTCATGGTGCTTCCCACACTGGTACCTGGCTGAAAAGCTGACTGACTAGATGCTATGCTTCTCCACGATTGGCCGTCTGTTTGGCTGACTATCCAAGCACATGACTGGCTGGCAGATGGGGTTGCTGACTGACAAGACTGTTTTGATTGACTGGCTGACAAGCTAAGACGTTGGCTGCCTGACTGGTTGACTGATGACAGATTTGTCAGATGAATGACTATGGACTTTTGGATTTCTGAATCACTAAGTGATGCTTGACTGGTTTACAAACAACATATGGAAAATTGTTTTGTTGTCATGGTCCTGAACACTTTCCTCTATCTGTACCATCTCTGTTTCTATCGCTCCTCATTCTTCTATTTCAGTGGAAAGGTTTATCACCTGGTTCTTGGTTCTCTCCTCAGTCCTTGAAACTCAAGCTGTTTTTACACATGGACCCCTGACATTTTCTGAGCAGGCTGTTCCTAAAATCCTCCTGAGTTGCTTGTTCACACCTGCACCTCACAGCAGGAAACTCTCTCCATCAGACAGGTCGGTTGGAGGAGTCTCAGGAGGCAAGACATGACACAAAAAGAACAAAGTGGAAGTGATAGAGTATTGATAACAGATTAGACCTTTCTATCATTGCTACGTGTAGTGCAACACATTTTTCCCAGTATATTCGGGAAAGAGCAGACAATGCCATCACCCGTAGACAACCAAAAGCAAACTGTATCTGTGTTCACTATGACACAAAGACCTGCTGACATGTGTCTAACGTTGCTGCAAATTAATTTACATAGGAATGAGTTGAAAGTAATGTGGGTCTCCTAAAACAAGAGCAACAATATTAGTGAGCATTAAGTATTAGCCAAAAAAAAAAAGTGTGTACCCCTCTACAGGAGAGGACCAGCCCATTGAGAGCTCAATCCCAATGGGGCTCCTGCCAGCAGGGACAGGGCAGGTCACCTCCCTGACTATCATTATTGAATTTCAAATAGTAATTGTGGAAAGAGGGAGTTATGGATGGTATGCTCCTCCATCCTTACATATCAGAAAGTATTTATATGCTGCAATTCCTCTTTAAATGTCAGTGGTCACTGTTTCAAATATTCATCTCTTCACTTCATCTAAAACTCACCCAGGAAACTTAATGAAGTCGTTTTAATGTTGTGTTAGATTGGGCTGTCAATCAGGCCCTAAAGAGCTGTGTCATGACTGGATTTGGTGCAAAGCTCAGTTAATATGGATAAGAATAGGAAAGTGGAAATAAGGACGTGAGTGAACAAGTTAAATATACCGTATTTCTCTTCAAGCTTTGCACATCAATAGAATACAAATGACACAGTCCTATAGCTCCAGGGTTTTACCTCTACATACCTCCCTAATATTAGCTTATATCATTCTCCATTGGTTTGAAAAGGGACAGGTCAATTATTTGAATGTTAATGCAAAAAATGACTCGTTCTTTTATTATTTGGAAGGTAATTGAGGCTTCTAAATTCCCTTATAAAGAGTTATAAAACTGCACATTTTAGACCATGGCAGGTTCAGCTATAAATAATATTAATGCTAATAACAATGATGATAAAAAAAATTATGCTCAAAAACTATTATTTTAAGTTATTTGTGAATTCAAACAAAAGAAGCATTTTGTGTACTATGAAAACATCCTAGATCTTTTATATCAACTTGCGAAATATGGGAGCCAAAAACATTAAACTACTCTGTTTTCTTTGCTGGGTATAAAAGCAAAACCTTGAAAAGGGAATGCATTCAAAAAATAAATACTGATTTTTCATTTCAATATTATTGTATTTTTACTCTGAGATCGCTGAGGATTCATTTTCATCCTGTGATTTTTGCAATGATGACAAAAGACCTCTTTTGTCAGGTATACTCAGCACCCCCGCCCCGTCTTAATTCTGGAACTTTCCATTTGCTTCTGTGACCCGACATCATTACTGTTGTTTGTCAAATCCAAAGCTTTAATTAAAGTCCAGCTATCAGGGAAAATAATTAAACACAAAGAGAGCCTGCTTTGGAGAAGAAAGAGAATTGAAAAATTGGGTCACTGGCTTCCTGTCAAAATAAACCAGTCACTAGAATGTGATAAAAAACAGCGAGTGTGATAGCACACAAAAGGTGTTTTGGCAATGAGGCATATTCATTTGTGTTTCTAGTTGAAAGGACGCAAAGATAAACAGGCTTAAAACAATGCAGGAAGATGAAAGGAAGGGACCGAAAAAGAAGACGAAGATGGACAGATAAAGAGAAACAGATCAAGATCGATAGAGAGAAAAGAGAATGACCTTGATGATTGGATAAGAGGAGTGTGGTCAGGACCATTACAGCATCATTAATTAAAAATACTGGGCTGATTATGGTTATTTTGGCAGTAAACATGTAGCTTTGAAATGTAACTGACTCATCTTTCATGTTTGCAGAGCACATTAAAAGAAATGTCAGGCTAGCAGTCATATCGTATCAGATATGCTGCTAATATGAGATCCTGACGGGGAAAAACAACCTAACAGTAATCACTAGCATGACATAGTCTACAGTAGTTAGTTAGTTAGTTTACATTTTATTTGTGTGTTTGTGTGTTCGTTTGCGTGTGTGTGTGGGAGGGGGGGGGGGGGGGGGGGGGGGGGGGGTCCTTTAAATCCAGCTTACATTTCAGGGGTATGCTCCAGGCGTTGTTTGTACATTACCATAAAGATATGTATGCAGGATTCCATTGCCGCGTCATGACACCAGACTTGATTTGTCTTTTTTCTAACGTTTGTTCACGTTCTTATGTGTCCTCTACTATGCCGCAGTTAAATGAGAAAATCAACTGATAAATGAATGGCTTTTACTGTATAATGATCAAGTTTTAAATGGTTTCTTTGGTTGTTGTCTCACTGAGCTTAGACTGTTAGTTGCTCTTCCTGGGGGTGTTTTATTTCACACATTGACATACACACACATACACACGGGATGACAACTGGGCTGGGTTAATAAGGCAAATTGAAGGACTGTGGTGGAGGAATTGAATTGTCAATATCAATTTCATGGAACAATTTGAAGAGAGGACTGAGAGCTGCAAGGGGTGTGGTGCGAACGGCTACCTGAGGTGCTGGTGTAGATTGAGGATGAGAAGACAGAGGAGGAGGAGCAGCAGCAGGAAGACAGCTTATAAGGGAGGGCCAAGATAGAAACATCCAAAGTTGTCTTTCTCCTGAGTAGATTGGATAACAATATGTTGCTGCTTCCTTTTTGCACAAAATTGGCTTTATTGGGTTCTGACAACCTTAACAGTACAGAGGGGGGGCGTATACAAATACGTTTTTCGTACAAAGAATAGATATATTGTACATATTTTATGTAAATGCTTTGAAACCGTTGTTTATTTTGCATTTGTCAATTTATGTTTCTGGACAGTAGAAGTACTTTAGTTCACTGTGTTTACTGGAATGCACCAAAAACCCCAAAAATTATTAGTGAATATTATCGGTAGGATTTAGTTTTTAGAGACACCAAGATGGCCACCAACATTAAATCAAACAATCAATCATCATTTGCATAGTGCCAATTCATAACAAATGTTATCTCGGGACGCTTTACAAACGAGCAGGTTAAAGACCTTTCTCTTTGTTATTTAATATTACAAACGAGCAGGTCTCTCGTACTCTTTTTTATGTTACAAAATAAAAATGGTATAGGGGGAGATGGGATAAGATGCAGGAAGGATTCCTTCTTAGTATTCCTCGCGTTCCTGTTGTCAACACTTCCTTGTCTCTGAGCTGGAGGTCGGAGCAGGCAGTGCATAAATGAGGACGGCAGTGGTTGTGGGGATAACACTGTTGCCGATGGTAGTGGCTGGGTTATCAGGGACGTTGGGCGGTAGTAGTGCCTGATCACCTCGCTGAAGGTTGGGAGAGCTCCGTTTACTCGAGAGCCTGACTTCTGCTGCCGGGACATTGGCTGCATGCACTTGGTTCTCTGGGCTATAACCAATCATGTGCCCAGGCTACAGGCTTTCTTGAAATTATCATAATTACAAAAACAAAAAAAAAGAAACTTGAAACAAAAACATACCATGTATGACACAACTAATAATAATAATGGATGGTTGCTCTATTTTACTTACATTTTCTGGTGAGCAATCAATTTAAACAGAATTCACGCAAATGTTTGGATTCTCCCTTGAGACTCAGATTAAGAAAGATCTATTACTTGGTTCTACTTACAGTCAATCTCCCTGTCATTCATTTTGTGGTAAGATAACTTTCCCCTGGGAGGGAATCAAAACTTTGGGAACAAATTAACAGACTCAGAGCTGTGGTGATGAGATACATAATACTTTATGCTGGATTAGAGCCTAATCCACGTTAAATCCCCCTGAGAAAGGTAAATAGCTAAATGTCAACTGGAATCCTGTTAAAACATGCAAATTACAACAGCCCTCCTCTGTCTGCCACTTAGCCCATCTCTCCATTTTCACCCCAATATAAACTGCAGCTATTAAATTTTTATTGTTTCATTATGTACCTCACAGTTGCAATATTGAAGCTGCGGCTGCAAACTGGTGAACTTTGTTAACAATGACAAAAGCACAAAAGAAAAGCAACATTGCTTTCAAGGTCCTGGCAAATTTCCATATCCATTGGTGCATCATATGGTAATGTGTGAACAGTAGAGCAGCAAGTCATTCTCATACCAGGCTGTTATTTTCGAGCATATGAAAAATTACAGAAAATAAAACACCTGGTGTCATTTGAGAAGTCGAAATGTATTTTGTTGGGGTTGTTAAAGACTTAATGAAATAATCACGACAGTTAATGGATTTATTACTGTGGTGCATTACCTTGAAGGGATTGAGTTGCATGGGTATTAGATTCATACCTGTTTTTTTACAAAATGCTTTTGGAAATGAGAACTTAACTAAATTAATTCCGCAAGCATCTGGTGATATGTGAACTGTATTATATTGTGCTTTACTCATTTTGTCATTATAACTAATGTTAATATTCTCCCCTCCTTCCCTTTTGTGTCTCCTACTCTACCTCCCTCCCTCCCTCCTTCTGCGTGTTATATAGGCCTCCTGCCTTGCTCTTGGAAGGAGTATTTCCTCAAGACGTACAGTTGTCGGGGGCCATGCATAGCTGCTGGGGGGACAGTCTCCAAAATCCTTTGACCTGGAACACCTAAAATGGGGACGGGACCCGCTGCCATGCTGCAAATTCAGCTCTAATCACCGTGAAGACGCCCCTCCGCTCACCTCTCTTTCTCTTCTTAAATTTGGCCTGCTTGCCCCTGACCTGCACCCTCCTCCTGATTTGAAACTGCTGCTTGCTGCCTTCCTCCCTTCAACTCCTTTTCTTTAACTCCTTTCTACTGAGGCTACCCAAACACTCTTTATCCAAAACCATGGCCAGCAGACTCCATTTCTCCTCACTGTCTCCCTCCCTGTTTCTCTCCCTGCTGCTCCCTTCTCTTTTGCTCCTCCACCTGCCCAGTATGGTGAAAGGGGACTGCTGGCTGATAGAGGGGGATAAAGGCTACGTCTGGCTGGCTATCTGCAGTCAGAACCAGCCACCCTACGAGACAATCCCCCAGCACATCAACAGTACGGTCAGTATGAGCTTATCTATCAGAAGGGCCTTTTACTACCTTCAAAACCACCTCTATTAAACCGCATGATTTCCTGTAGTTTATTATCATAATTTCAAACAAAAGCACATGCTATTAATTGTGATAGTGATTTGCAAGGCAGCAAGTTAATCTGGTCTTCTGTTAACTCACAATAACACTTGTTCTTACTGTGAGCCTCTGATGGTTAAGGTTGGTTTGTTTGGTGTCGTAGGCTACCTATTATACAACCGCTAAACTATACTTTATGTTAATTAATAACTTTAATGTTAAAAATGAATACTGCACATTCTTCCATAATAATCACATGTCCATTAATAGATAAAATGTTAGCAATTGTGAATGAATTTTTTGACTATTGTGATATTAATAAGGCAAATTACATCAATGACTCATCTTGTACTTGGGGGGATATGCTAATACTGTATCTATGGACACAATATAATTTATAAAGACTCAATGGGATAGCTGACTCTTGCGGGTTGTTGTTACATTTTTATTTGGATGTTCATATATTCAGAGCTACTGGCTGCTGAAAATGCCAATAAATATCCATGACTAGTCCCTTTCTATTTTACTGTTTTGAACTTGTCAATTTATGCTAAATAAGCAAGCACTGTTCTGGCAGATCCATGGAAACTTTTAATTGGTAGTACCAAGTGCTTAAATTCGATTAGCCATCTGGAAATTAATGAGTTAATTATTACAACTTAAACATAATGTATCAACGTAACAGTAATGGTAACATATCTTCACAACACTCCTAGCATCAACATTTACGTCTGCTTCATATCTCATAGGGATGCTGAGCTGCTCGCGAACAGTTAGTCATTAACTAAAAACACACCATCACATGTGTATTTGGGAAAATGACTAATTAGACAGCAAACTGTATGTTTGGAGGCGTAATATGCTCTTGTGTCCTTTTCTAAGGCTGCCAGGTGGTGGAAAGTATTACCTTAAAGTCATCAACTCTCTTTCGTGTCTCCCTTAGGTTCATGACTTGAGGCTGAATGAGAACAAACTTAAGGCTGTGCTCTTTACCTCTATGTTCCGCTTCACAAACCTTACCGACCTCAATCTTACAAAGAACGAAATCAGCTACATCGAGGATGGGGCCTTTGCTGGACAAGCCAACCTACAGGTCAGCATCCCAGGATACAACTCTTTTCATGTATTTGTTATTCCAATTTTACCAAAAAGTTTAAAATGAACAATCTGTTTCACATGTATACAGACAAGAATCAGAATCATCTTTATTGACCAGGTATGCTCACACATACAAAGACTTTGACTTGGCAAGGAAGTAAACAAACTCTCCTTAAAACTTCAGAAGGGGGTCCCATACAACTTAACATGTGCATCTTTATTACAGGATCCACACATTGTTTTGTTTTAATGTTGTACAGACATTTGTCTCATTGTATAAACACCTATGTCAATCATACTATGTAAGACCATACCTGTCTATATGTGGTTGTAAAATTTTATCTTGATCATATTTATCCTAATCAGGAGACCGTGCTTCTTAAATTGTTAACTTATCTGCACATGGACATCCTCTGGACAAATAACTGTGTATATTACTTGTGGCCTGATATAAAAATAATACTTTATATTGAGGTTAAACTTATTAGTATCAGTTGTTCTTACACAATGATAATATTTTAAAGTAATTTGAGCTAATAATATTTTCTGAACTCATCAAGCCTTACAGCAAGGTTTTCATAACCTGTTCATTGCTGTTGTAAAATTTCCCCAGCTTGCTTGATTATTGAAATTTGACTTGATGTGTCCTGATAAAACACATCCCATTACAGCATTATGGACGTGCACATTTAAAAATTATTTATCAACCAAACTCAAAAGTCTTATTGTTTTATGTCTTGTTTTCCAAACATTTTAAAAGTGCCACTCTCGTTTTTTCACTCAGGTTCTCCAGCTGGGCTACAACAAGCTGACCAATTTGACTGAGGGCATGTTGAGAGGTCTAGGTCGAATGCAGTGCCTCTTCTTGCAACACAACCTCATTGAGGTCATTTCCAACAATGCCTTCTGGGAGAGCCCTAGCCTCAGCAGCCTTGACTTATCTTCAAATAAGTTGGCCCGTCTAGATCCCTCTACCTTCACTGTTCTCAACAGGCTGATGGTGTGTGAACTAGCAGGAAACCCTTTCCATTGTGGCTGTGATCTCTACAGCTTTCTTACCTGGCTTGAGGCATTTAACAATGTCACCCGCACCTATGACCGCCTCCAGTGCGAAACACCTCCTGAAATGACTGGTTATCCACTCCTAAGCCCATTGCCTGGACATGGAAGAAATGCCCGTTACACTCTTTTGACTATGTGTCGTGATGGTGTGATAATTCCAGGGATGACCTCCCAGACGCCAGACCAGGACGGTTCAGGAATGTTCGACAACCCAGACCAGGGTCTCTATCATCAGCCAACCATATTGTCTACTCCCGACCCCACCTATAGCCATCAGATTTCTCTGAAGCTTCAAACTGTCTCCTTCTACACTTCTTCTCTAATGGTGCAGATCCCACGACCCTACAGTAAGATGTACATCCTTTCACAGTACAACCAAACTTTTGTTGCAGATATAATGCCCCTTAAAAACAAGAAGGAGATAATCACTTTGGACAAGCTAAAACCACATACAAACTATACCTTCTGTGTGGCTTCTGTGAGCAAGTCTCAGCGATACAACCACACCTGTGTGTCCTTTACCACACGTGGGCCAGAGGACCCGCGAAACAATCCATCGACAACTACCCACTACATCATGACCATCTTGGGATGTCTCTTTGGCATGGTTATTGTGCTTGGATTTGTCTATTACTGTCTCAGACGTCGTCGCATCGAGGAAGAGAAGCAGAAAGCTATAAGTGTGAAGAAAACTATTTTGGAGATGAGGTACTAGATATTCTTTTACATAAAATTTTGTTTAATGAAAGTCCTTTCACACCACTACAATTTGTCATTTTAAAGGCATGGTAAAAAGACATACAACACAGATAGTAGCTACATCTTGGATGTTTTAACCACAACACAAATAACAAATTATGTTATTCCTTTGAGAGTCACAGTGTATGCTATGCACATCCCTTCATATGCTGAATCATTTTGTTTGAATTCAATTCTTGACACACATCGATTTTGCAAGCTTTAAACAATTAATTAAACCTTTTTTACTTTGACTATATTCTAAATTAAAACTTTGGGCCAGCCAGACTTGCTGTTATGATTTGACAACTTTTAATGTAAAAGACATTGTTTGACCTCTGCGGGGTTCTCTGGTAAAATAAAGTTTGTATATATACAGTATGTATATATATATATATATATATTAGGGCTGGGCACGTTAACGCGTTATTTTCGCGTTAACTCATTAATTAATTATCGCAGACAATTATTTTATCTTGCATTAACGCAGTGTTTATTATTTATTTTCTTATTGTAAAAGTCTGTTGCTCACTGGCTTTTATTTTGTAAAATTCCATCGTGAGCGAGCCTCGTATGTTGCTTACTGCTGCACATGTCTGCTGTGGCGCTCACAGGAAAAACAGTTTTGCCAACTTGCCGACTTTCTCGCTATATCTGGCGACTTTCCAAACCCCCTTGGCGTCTTTTTTTGTCAACAGCTACTAGCGACAAATCTAGCGACTTTTTCTGGTGTTATTGGAGACTTTTTTGGTGTAAGAAACTGACGTGAAAGCACGTGTTGCTCTGCAGTTACTGTCCTCAACGAGCAGCGGGTGCTGCCGTGAGCCCCTCCCCCTTCCAAAAGCACTCACAGGCTGTCAGTATAGCCTCGCACAGCAGACCCAGCTGCAGTCAGAGCAGAGAGGAGACCCACACCACTCTGCGTCCAGACTGCAACGAATGCCATAAGCTTTAGTTTTGTATTTATTTGCTTTGACTACATTGTTTAAGTTGAGAAGTACATTTACAATAAAAGTGCGCTAAACACTACTTTTGAATTCATTATTGGATTTTGCGTATAACAATGCAATTAATCGCGATTAATCACAGGAACTCATGCGATTAACGCGATTAAAACTTTTAATCGTTGCCCAGCCCTAATATATATATATGTTTGAGCTGTTATTGAAACAGCATACCATGGAATCACTTACTGGCCTTATTAAAATGAAGAAATTATGTATGCAAATCTGTCTTTAGATAATGAAACTTCATGGATTGCTTGTGTTAAAGTGAATATATTGTTCTTCAGGTATGGTCCAGAGGCCGCTGCTACAGTGTCCAATGACCCAAGTGCAATGCAGCGTCTCCAAGAGCAGGCTCACCACCAGCACCACCATTCAGGAGGAGCAGGAGGCAAGTTGCCGCAATCTGCCTCCTCTAGCACAGGCATGCTTCACGGCTCAGCCAACACTAGTTCTTCCCGCCTCTCCACCTTGCCACAGGTGGAAAAAATGGCCACTGCCTTTTCTGAGGCAATTGGTGGCAAGGGCAGCTACATGGATGTAAGGACACAAGGAATAGCAGTGGAAGGCAGGGAAGGGGTGGCAGCTGGAAGTACAGGGGTTGGAGGGGAAGTAGTTGTGGATATGCGGGGTGGGGCTGAGAATGGGACAGAGGCTGGGGAGGATTCGGATGATGATGGCCATGGCTCAGCATCAGAGATCTCCACAATTGCCAAGGAAGTGGACAAGGTGAACCAAATCATCAACAATTGCATAGATGCCCTGAAGCTGGATGCCTCTGCCAATGTTGTAACCACAGCTGATAATGCCACCTCTTTATCCTGCTCCCAGCCTCCAGCTTGTATTGTATCTCTCCCCCGAAACCTTCTTCCCCTCTCACCAGGCCACCCTGGAGATCAGATTATGGCCTCATCTCCTAAAGTGCATCCAAAGTCTCACCCCCAGCCTCATCCCCAGCCACATCCTCAGCTACATCATCAACCTCACCCACCTTCCATGGCTCCAGTTCCCCTGGTCATGCCCCTGTCAGAGCGGCCGGGCATCAGTGGTGGTGGATTCCTCTCACCTCCTTACCGTGACCCACCCCCAGCCAATGCAGTGCGGCCACTTCAAAGGCAGTTAAGTGCTGATACTGCTGTAAAGAACCGTTGTGGTGCCCCTGCTGGTGGATCAGTCAAGAATACAAGGGTGTACAGTGTAGATATACCAGAGAAGGCTGGTGATCCTCCCAAGTACCCAGGAGAAAAAGGAAGCCCTGTGGGTTTGGATGGAGGGGTTGGAAGTGGAGTAAGTGGAGGAGTAGGGGGCTGCAATGGCAATGGGATGGGAAACATAAATGGTGGTGGGGTTAGTGTGAATGGTGGTGGGATGGGGTGTAATAAAGTAAGTGGAGGTGGGTTGGTTGGCCCTGGACAGCAGCAGCACCACTTGGAGGTTCAGCCAGACTACCACAGCTCTGAGCACCGCCACTCCTTTCCTGCACTCTACTATGAGGGTGGAAATGAATCACCGTCACCATCCCAGAAAGCTTCATTCCTTAAGCCACTGGGCCGCACCAAGAGGGATGCCACAGCCACATACTCCCAGCTGTCACCTTCTCGTCACCACAACTACAACTCTGGTTACTCCTCCAGTCCAGAGTATTCCTCTGAGAGCACACTGCGGATCTGGGAGCGATTCCGGCCTTACAAAAAAAGCCCCAGAGAGGAAGCATCCTATATAGCAGCAGGTCATGCCCTGCGTAAGAAGGTTCAGTTTGCAAAGGACGAGGACCTTCATGATATTTTGGACTACTGGAAGGGGGTATCTGCACAGCAGAAGCTGTGAGCTGAAGAAGCATAATAAAATGATTTAAGGGAGATTTTGAGGTTGGAGTCCAACAGCAGACTGATAGAGGGGAAAGATTTAAATGTAGCAAGACAGATTACAGGGTTTCCTGTAAAGTGTCAAGTGACATGGGTTAAAGATATTTTCTCTCCAGCTGGCATATAAAAATGGTTATCTGAGAATTCATTGACATTCATTAAAGAGGTTGTTTCTGGGGTTATCTGTTTTAATAACAATACTGAGGTATAATTAACTATATCCAAGCTTTTCATCAGACTACCTCATACTGGGCACTTTGGTTCTATGCAGGCATCCTCAGACCCACTGAATCCCAACTAATAAGCAAATTAAAGGGGTTGACAAGCAAGTGTCTTCTACCTCATTACTGGCACAATGTAGCTCAGCTATCTGAGTTGAAGCAGCCGGTTCATGACTTAAACCCTGTCCCTCATTTCTCTAATCCCATCAAACCGCCATTCAGAAAACAATAATTCCATGGCTCCACCAACACCTGCTCCCCGAAAGAAGCATAATTTAGGTAGATTCCCAGGAAGCTGGATGTCAAATGATGTCCGTCTGTTTTGGAATAGCCTGTATCTCCCTCTTTGGGAAAGAACATTAAGTGATACTTATCGAGCTAATAGTTCTTCCTGGCAATTAGTCAGTGTAAGAATAGGTCAGGGAGGCTCTGTGTTGGGCATGCTTATCGATTTGAAACCCCTAACTATATATGTTCAATAGTGTGTGGGCATGTATATATACAATTCCTGCATGCTTGTGTAAGGGATCTTGTGTGGGTGGGAGAGTAGTGTTGCGGCTTAGTCGCCATTATTCTCAGTCTCCTCTCTACAAAGTGGATGGCTTAGTGATGATGCTTTGCATATATATAACAACCCAGTTTGGGAGTTGTGGCTGTGTGCTGTAACACCTTGCAGAAACTTCAGGCATTTGGTGTCCCAACACATTTCTTATTTACAGGCGTAGCATATTTATTTTGATAAGGCAAGCTACTAGATAAGAAATTTACATTTCAATAGGCCGAGTCTTGCAGACATTACTTTAGGGTTGTTATGCAAGTTGGCAAGACAAGTGTAAGATCCTATATTAAAGACCCTGGTAATCACATTTAAGGATGGAAGATTGAAAGCAGGTAAGAGGTTTGCTACATCTTAGTAGAACATGCTAGTCTTAAATAAAAGGATAAAGAATTCACCAGCTTAAGGCAAGGCTGCAAAGAAACTTGAAATATGTCAAATGCTCCCTGCTCTATACACAGTGAGATAAAATGGATGGTAAGGGGAATGAGGGCCTGGGGATATACTCTGCCTCAGACTGGATGACTTCAGTATATATGACCCTGCTCTGCTATGGGAGCTTGCTATGGACCAAAGTGCCTATTGGAGGACTGATTCCACAAGTTTTCATTTGTATTTAATATATTATCCTTTTCTTTCCAATATTTTTAAAAGATAATTATATAATTCAAAAGAGCAAAAATGCAAATGTCCTGGTTTAGTCTGGTTTATTTATTATTTGGTTGGGATTTCTGGCTGTTGCATTGTAATCTGGTGAAGCAAGTAGGAGCAAGGCTTGGTATTATCAGATTTGGATATGAAACATTTTTTTCCCCTTTGGCTTTAAGCACAGAACATGCTGATACAAAAGAGGCATGGATAACAAACATTCTGAAATGTTTTAGATATTCTAACAGAAGTACAACTAATTTGTGTTTTTTAATGCGTCTCTCGTCACCCTGTCATCAACATCCACATCAATATATTTATTTAAGCTGTGTATTTTTTTCTTCCCACTTTTTAAATCTTCACAACTGGTATCTGACCTCTGTCTCTGCCATGATACATCTCAATTGAAAAGGTATAATTCTGTTTCAAAATGTGTAATTCATTCCCTAATTAATTCCCCTTCACAGTTTTCTTCCCATGCCTGCCACCTCTGTCCAACTTAATGGGGTAAATTAACGAGTGATTTGCAGAGGTTGATGTTGTTCCATCATCTAGGTCAGAAGGGCATGCTGATATTATTAACTGTGCCAGACTGGGAGCCTGATTGAAATTAATGATGGCTGCTTTTGTCTGCCTATCATTTTTGGTCCCTACATCTGTTATGAGATGCTAAACCATGTCCCACCTCTCTCTGTTACCATTAAAACATTTGGGGGAAAAATGGCTTTCAATGGCTGTGTAGGCTGAGGGAATTAACATCCTTGATATTATTATTTCTCTTTTAGGATACATATATCAGGCTGGGAAGTAATGCATTCCTATCTGGTTTATTTCATTAGCATTGTCTGAAATCAAAGACTGTTAAAGGTATGGATTTGCTAGGGAAAGAGAGAGTAGAGGGCTATATTTACACTTTTCCGGTGCAGACCTATGTCTGAGCAGACCTGTGTCTACACTGGAAAATATGGGCTCTTTAAATTTTAGCTAGAAGGAGAAACATTTGTTGTGCAGTTGTTGATCATGCTTTATTTTAACTTTTCACCTAAAAAGTACTCTGCATTTCTCAAAAGCAAAATAATGGGATTTTCTGAAAAAAGACAATGTATGGACTCACAGTATAAAGTATAAATCCCTTTCAATCATAGCTTATGATCCGCCAGAAGTGTGTTACTGTATCTGCATATACCTTGTCCTTTAGTTTGCTTTTTCAGGATGTCAGCCTTTTCACAGTGGCTGTGTGGCCCCAGCCAATAAGAGCGTGAGGGACCAGGTGCCAGATTGTGAGCCACATCCAAGAGGAATCTCCTGGTGTCATTGAGCCAGTAAGACAAGCCAACTTTAAATGTTGTACTTACAAACCACAACCACCAAACCCCTATAATTTTTCATTCATGTAGTGCATTTTCCAGTAAAAACCTGTCACAGCAAGCCCCCCAGTCATTGAAACCATTAGATATGTTAACTAAAGAGAGAACAGGTAGAAACCTTGATGGGCAAATGAGAAAATATGTTTTGCAATTTAAGAAACCTGGCCAGTTAATTATGCTGTAATGATCTGCCCAGTCGTTTTACTGTTAATATCCCATTGTGTCCCGTATTGAGTGATGACCAACAGCCGACCTCTCTCTGTCATCTTTGGCAGCCAATTCAATACAGCCACTAGCGTTTACAATGGGATGTCAACTGTGCGCCATTTACTCTGCTATCAGATCAATAGAACTTAATTTGGGCGACCAAAAAAGAAAACACATAGCAAATTCCCTTGGGTGCTCAGTTGGACAGCCTCCATTTTACAAAGAGACCATTTTTCTATTTTGGCCTATTGCTCAACTCCACAGCAGCTCCCCTATGTGTAAGGTTCAATGAATCACTAATCAATTAGTTTTAAATTAGTACCATGGGCTATGTAGGTGTGGAAGCTTAAAAAAAAAAAAATAGCTTCATTTGGATGAATGGGGGGAATTTAGCTGAGGTTACCTGCATATACCCTCAAGGCCTTTTCTCAGAGGTAAGGAAAATATTAACTCAGTTATTCATAAGCACAGTCCAATTTCATAATTCAAATAGAGGATCATTACTCATTTCTGGCTAGTGGTGTTCTTATTTGAACCATTATACTGTTATTACAGCATACACTTCACTTGTTTTCTAAATAGACTTTGAATAAAGGCACATTCAACTTCAACAGTATAACACCATGTTAAGAAATAACCAGGACACAGCAGAGTTGTCTGAAAAAAATTATCAAACCTTGCTCCTATATACAATAATAATTTATTGGTGGATGTACCAGTCCTGTACCTTAGATACTAACTGTGTAACTTCTAAATAGTCTGGCCAGTTAAAAACAATGATGAGTTACTGTGAAAGTATTGACAGTATAAGGTTTTCTAGAGGCAAAAATAGGGAACAAGTGAGACAGGAGATCCCTGAGGAATAACGGCAAACCATTTCTCACCAGAGCTGTGAATCCCAGATGTGCATTGGGCCTCTGAGAAAAATAATAGAAACATTCAGTGGGAGTCTAGTTGGGGTCACAGAGAGTCCAAGGGCCTCATTTAAGTTAACGTCAAGATTATGGTCTCAATGATTAACAGGTACTTTGGGCAGAACACCTACAGTGAATAGGCAACAGGCTTTTTATTAATTTAAAGACTAGAGAAAATTTTCTAAATGCCTTACACCAATCAATTTTGGTTACAAACAGTTCCAGACACAATGCTGTCTGTCTTGGGGACTCATTGCTTTCGAAGTTTAGATTTCTGTTTCTGTTTTTTACATTATCAAAGATCAGGCTTATTGAAAAACACCAATCAATGGTCAAGGAAAATCATGAAACAACCCTCTTGTTTGTGTCCCTTTGGAGTAGCAGTTGCTCTCAAGGGGAATCTCTGCAAGATTAACTGTAAGCTTGTAATGGTTCCTGTGGAATGTCAGAGACGCCTCTTTCCTTCTGTATAATTCATCTTTAAATCCATACAATAATGTCAGCAGTGGACAAATTGACTTTTTTTAATGCTGTTAACTATAAAACATTGTGTGAAGAGAGGTATCCTTCAAAGTTTAAGTAAGCCCATAACAGTCCTCTTCCTATTCCTGTTTGCCCCCTCCTCCTCCTCCCCCATTATTAAGTCAGTGATATAGGAACCACTGCTGTGCCTATAACTGTCTCTCCAATTGTAGTTTAATATGGGTGGTGAAATGAGAGTCTTGGGATAAAAGTTATGCGATAATGGATATTCTAAAATGCCCCTAGAACTTATTCTTCAACTTGGCACAGGTACATTTATCTCCCCTCACAAAATGTGACATTTTACTAAGCAGAATTTTATATTTATGTTGTAAACATGTAAAATAAAATACCTTATTACAACAGATACATTTCATAAGCTGCAATTTGGTTCAACCTGAAAAGTATTTTTGTGCTACATTGTACCAGGGTGGGACAGTCTTGCTTTCTATTTGAGGGCTAAATAAGACTAGCCAGGGCTTAGTTCAGAGTCACTGAAGAATTTTCACTAAAACCTTTATCCCTCATCCTGATGGTCTTGGAAAAGAAATATCAGGAATTTTGTAGTTTAATTTGATTTGTCCCACTAAGGGTCAAATGTCGTACTGTCATTCCCATTTTACAACTTACATGTTAACTTTGAGCCAAACAAACAGGCTATGTTTGAGCGGCTGCACTTGGGAGGTAGACTTCTCCTTGGATGACATGAGCCATGCTTGGTAAGGCCAAATGTCTGTGAGGTTTCTTTGCATAGAAAGGCAAATCTTTTCTCAGGCTGCATATACATCCTGCTGTGTTGGATCAAAAGAACCCTCAGCATATTTGTGTTGACTTTAAATGTATGACTTGTTGAGTAGTCTCTAACACATTAATTTGGATTTCCATCAAAACTACATTGGGTTTTGCTCTGACTAAAGAATTGCCTATCTTCAGAGATGAACTGCCCTGGAGACACAAGTTAATGTCTAATTTAAAATGATACAGGGCCTCTGACTCCATATGCACAAAGATGCTAAGTTGATCTTGATCTGGTTCTGCTGGCATTAAGGAGAAAGTAGGAATTTACAAAATACAAAAGCTGTCTGTCTGCTGTTGATATCGATTTGTCAATCTGATGATTCTTTTGTGGGTTGACCTGATCCATTGGTCGTTTGACTCATCGTGAACCAAATAATGGACTGACCGAGGGAGTTTCCTTGTGAATCCAACATACAACAAAAATGGAGAGTTTCTACCGGTGGCTAACTGTGACAAACACACACTCACACACACAACCATACATGCACAGACACTAATGTAGAGAATTAATGAATATACTGTACGTGTTTGAATAGATTAGCGTTACACTATATGGACAATGAAATGTGAGAACACATACAACATATACCTTCCCAGTATACATTACACACGACAAATACACATATTAATACACACATACACACATAATTCCATATTCACACTTGCCTACGCAAAGTATGGACTAATTATTCTTATCCACGTTTACAGACACATATGGTCTTAAAAAGTGCCAAAACGGCAAGTTTAATGTGAAGACGGAGTGGAACCAAGCATCTGTAAAATTGAACAAAGTGTCTTTACAGGCTTTTCAGCCTATGGTTGTCTCTTCATGTAATTATATTTTTTCTGTTTTGTTTTTTTTGTAATGGATTTATCTCTAATTTAAGCACTCCTCAGCTGTTTGTATTTTCATTGTTTGAACTGATTGAATCTGTTTTCTTGATGAAAATGCTTATTGTGAATGTCATACTTGGAGCTCACACTGGTCCTTCTGATCTTTCAGATTTTTAAAATGACAACTCTGAATAGTTTATTATGTTTAAGCACAACTCTGAATGGTCAATAATGCTAAACTACAAATCTAAAATAGACAGATATAACATTTCAACTCAGATTCTGATCTGATGAACAATAAGACATAACTAGTAATAGTTTTTTTTTGCTTATTTACAACTTGGAATATTAAAATCACAGAAAAGACTATTTGCAAAAGTCATCTATGTTAAACTACAATGTAGAATAGTCAAACATAAGATGAAAAATCGGAAGAGTCACTTATGTTAAAGTTTAACTCAGGACACATTTCACATTAAAACTTGGAATAGTCACGTTGAAAAACAACACAAAATGTTTTCCAATTTCAAGAAGCATGTTTTCTATGACTTGATAACCACACTACTTTGCAGATACTTAAAATAAACTAAAAGCACAACTTTAATTAACTAATACTTTTGTTTTCATGTATGTTCGGGTGTGCTCAATTAGTCGATCAAACATCATCATCATCCCGAGTTAGCACCAGAATCGCAAGTTAGTTAAACTAATAACTATTCCTTTTAATAATTAAGGACCACAATGCTGGTCAAATGTTCTATGTAACCACTTGACTGGAGAATTGGGTTCCCAGCACGTCCATGTAGAGGTAAACCTGCAAGAAGGATTGAAGGTTGTTGTCCTTGGAGGTATTAGGACTGCTGATGTTAGTCACACTCAGCAAACCAATTTGATATAATATACCCACAGACATGGTGATCATGTGTATAGTCATGTTTTGAAATTAGTAAACGGGAACATCCCTAAGTAACATGTAGGGTTACAATCAGTTCTTGGTCAGCTGAAGTCTTCATATGTCTTGGGGGCGTCTGTGGCTCAGTGGTAGAGACGGTCGCAGCTCCTGCAGCCGCATGTTGATATTTCATTGGGCAAGAAACTTAAGCCCTGAGTTGCTCCTGCTGTTTCGGCATTGTATGAATGTGATTAGCTAATACTAATGGACACTTTACATTGCAATCTCTGCCATCCATGTGAATGGGTAGGGACCTGGGGTGTCAACATGCTTTGAGCAGTCAGAAGACACGGAAAGTGCTATACAAGCTCATTTCCATTTACCATTTACTTAGTAGATGTATGGATTTTTTACTGTCTGCTTTAAATACATACTTGCATGCATTTGTCTACACAGATACACAAAAACACACACTGGAATAAGTGCTAAAGAGGTGATAAAATGCATGTCACTGCTTTCCTTCAAAAAGGACAATGTTTTCCAGTGCAGAGGAAGAAAAGAATAGAAATATCTGAGTGGGTCCTTTTGGAAGATTCAACCAGGAGAATGAATGATATTGTGTGCAAATGTGTGTATGTTAGCTTCTCACTTGTGTACTTTTGTGTGTGTCTGTGCATGTCACTGTGCATGTCTATGCACCCATGTTATCTGCTTTCACATAACCTGTTGTGTCTGACAGTGCAGCTCTGCCTGAGTTCATATTCAACTTGGGTAGCGTTCCTAACAAGTGTGTCTGTGTGTGCATGGGGTTTGTGTGTGTGTGTGTGTGTGTGTGTGTGTGTGTGTGTGTGTGTGCGTGCATGCATGTTTATGCTTGTATGAGGGATTTTATTATGAAGGTCCGTTCTGTCAGGGGAGTGATGGCTGAGGCGGGTATCAGAGGCATTTTCAATTAATCTGCCTCTCAGTCTGCAGGGCTCTCCAATAAGGCTGTGCTCATTCACTTGCCGGCTGCCACTCTCACACACACTTTCACACACAAACTCTATCTTGCTTTCAAACAGGCATAGATTGTAACTGCATGCTGCCAATTTCATACACACTTTGCAGCCACACAAACTCATTCATAATACAGTCAGAAAAACACAAGGATTTCATGTCTCCAAGCAAGCACTGATTGTAATTTTACACTACCACGCCTGCACACACAGGTATATTGTGTCTAACTATAATGTCATGCCTATTCATGCATGCAACTACAAAAACACATGCCTCAACTACACATCACTATCCCCTCTTTCTTCTCAGTGTTTACTGAATGCCTTTTATTCCTGTTTTGTAGTGCTTTCACTCCTTACCTTCCTCCCCCTTGTTGTCTGATTAGCATTAATAGCAGGTTAGCTTGCAGTCTGACAGCTGGCGTGGTGTGCAGGTTGCCCCAGTTGCAGCACCTGCAGCAGAAGGTAGGGGCAAAATAAAACTTGTCTGACCAAACAGACCTGGGAAAAGTAACTTTGATTTTTGCCTTTTAGACCCCAGTGTTTCAGTGACTTTCACAGCTGTTTACCAATTCTGGGTTCAGTAAGTAGAGATAAATGGGAGTGACAGACACCATTAAAGGGTTACAGGGTGCTTACACAATAACTTAAACGCAATGGGATTGAGCCAAATACAGATGTATTATTATTATTAGTGTTATTATGTTGTTGTTAGAGACAGCATTTCCAAAGTGGCAACCAACACCAATTGGTAACGTAAGTGAGTCTACATCCATGTTGTAAATAGTCTATGTCACTGGCATACATTCAGTTGTTGTTGAGTTCAGAGTAGCAACTCCCAACCAAATCCCTGTTTAGAAGGCCATCCATGTGAAGGGAAGTGAAAACACATTCTCAAATATTCCCAAAACATTTCCCAAAAGACACTGCTATTCAATGTCTTACAGCACTGGTGTCATTCAGTCTGTGCCAAGTGTAGGGCAGCACATTAAAATATTATCAATAGAGGGAAACAGCAGCACTACATTAGCCTTGTTCCTTTGGCATAAATTTAAAAACAATTGCTTTGGCAATTACTAACTCTGGAACATGATTTAGGGGAAACATGTTCATGCTTTCAGTTACTTCCCGGAGGATCAAACTTTGCAAATTTAATAACAGGCATCCGAATCGAGGCAGCTACAGACCGTGTCGTTGTCTGGGTTGGGAGATCATGTGAGATGGAAGGCAGCAGGTTGTTGTAAAGTGCTGAAGGGCTGTGACTCATTTCTTTGTGTACTCTCTTTCCCTAAACCACTCATCACCTCTGCACCATTTGGAAATTGCCTGCATTTCTTAGGATTACTTTTGCAAGTGTCATGGAAATTGCCTGCACTACATTCACCCAGGACCATATGTGAAGATGAAGTGGTATCTACTCTCCTGGTAGCTATGGAAAAACAACACAAGAGTTGGTTTCCAACAAGAAAAATAAGATTCCCTTTATCCAAAAATGCTTTGCAGTCCCACTCTGCCCTTTAATGTCATTTCCAATCATTTTTGTCTGGAAATTTGTCAATAGAAGTTATTGGTTAATGAAAGTTGTGATCAATCAATCACTGATATCTCATGAGTCTGACAGACCTTGACATATCAATTTTATTACTACCGTATATGATGGCCGAAGCAGTTTCTTCTCTAATCAGACACATGGTAGCTTGTTTGGCACTTAGGGTATAGAATGAACATATCAAATGGACGAATATGAAGCTATTATAGTCGCATCTGTGGATCTATGTATGTATTTGCACATTGTTTTATTAAAATAATAGACTTACCAACAGGATGACCTTACTTACTGTTTGGGGACTACAATTTTAAAGCCTCAAACTTGGTATTTTGGCTATCCTCATTTAGGGTGTGGGGCAACAGCTGAAAATATTTGAAACAGAGAGCAGGTAGGCATCGCTACCCCTCTATACTAATTGACAGTTGGCCGAACTAGTGATTCAAATGATAAACTTGTTAGGAAAATATTTAATAAGGTGACAAACCGATTGGAAAGTAGGATCATTTTCATGCACGCTAGGGTGTACCTGAATCATTTTTGGCAATAACTGGACCATTTGAATGAATGTAGGTTTAAGGGACATTTTTTGCTTCACTTTCAAATCCACTAGGCTGTATGTGTTTATTTTTTTTTATCTGTGACTGAAGGTTGACCTATTTAATTACAGTTTGATTACTTCAGACATAAGGTGGCTTTCATTTAAGTCCAGAAGTCCTTCCTAAGGATCATCCTAAGGTTTACAAATGGTTCATGAACTCTAGTGTGGAGGATTGCTAAATTGCATCTTGCTCTTGGTGTGTGGACACTGACCCCAAGACTTTTCTTCATTATTTCAGTGCATCTTTTAGTTGCTCTTTGTTTTCTCTGCTTCACTATTGCTGAATCTCTTAGCATCATATCTGTGGAATAAACCTGACACTTTTTACTACTTCCCCATCCCTCACGGCTCCATGGGCCAGTGCTTTAACGTGATGTCACATAGTGGTCCCCAGTCACAGAGCAATCGATTACAGGCAGCAGCAGTGGTTGCCGGGGGCGACAGGCAGAACAGTCAAGGTTGCTATAGGTAGCAGATAAGAACACAGGCTCTCATTAACTGCCTTCTGCCTTCGCTGTTGCAATAGAAATAACAGGGTTGTGGATATTACATCAGGATGCAATACCACATTCATTTACACACATCCAAATACACATACAGTATGTATACCTAAAGGCACATATACCTGATAATTTAGTAACCTCTCTATACCAGCATCTATTAATTTGAGACATGAGGGATCTGGATGGAGATAGAGAGTAATGACAGTGATAGGGAGAGATAACATAAAAGATGGAAATATGGCGGGGGGGAAAAAACTGTCAAAGGAAAAACTTGTTTATTTTTCATTTTTTAAATTTGTTTTTCTTGAGCTGCAGGTAGTGGATGAAAGTGTCATCAAAGATCCCCCTTACCTTGTAAAGACATGGCATTCATAGAAATGTGTGGTATGACTGTCTTTGTCAGTTGTCAACATGTCTGGACATCCATGAAAATGTTTGATTTAAAGATGTAAATCTTTGAGGTTCTGATCAAACATAATTGGCCCTGAGGCAACCATGTCTCCTTGATATCTCTTTCCATGCCATGGAATGTGAACATCATTATTTCTTTCCAGTTAAAAGCTAATTCAGACAATGCTCTCGAAAATTGTAGCCTCCAGGCAGTGATGTCATCCCCGTTACGGCCAGAGACATAATCCACCAGCTCCGTCCTCTTACAACCCAGCTTTGAATGGCTTGATTTGAAAATACTTTTTCTTGTGTTCCTGTGATGGGCTGACTTTCATCAAGGCGGAACTGTGAAAGACATTGTAATATCACTGCTGCACTTTGTGCTTAACCAGCATTTTAAAAAAGATACCCTCACACCCTTTCCTCAAACCCATTTTAGCTTCTTTTTTTTTTTTTACAATCCTCAACCTGCTTTATCTAATTGAAAGCAGTTTACTGGAAATATAATTTGAACAACTACACACCTTCTTTGTTTAACCCTCTCCCAGTGTATGTACTCTCCAGCATCCGTTTACCAAGCTTTTCTTGTTGTCTTGAGTCTATTCTGTAATACTCTTACAACTAAGCAGCTGTCAAGGCCTAACTTGTTGAAAATACATCATCAGTTCATGGCCTTTGTGTGCCGATAAAGGCTACTGTACAGTTGCACTGCACAGGCCAGTCTTTCTGGGTCGCCAGAGGAAAGCTCAATAAAATCCTTCAGTTTAAGCTCAGCTCGAGAAAGTTGAACCTGCAAGACTTGTGTTCCTGGTTTAAAAAAGGGGATAGCAGAGTGAGCATGTAAAGTGTTGAGCAGGTTGTGTACCAGTATACACAAGCAGGTAGCCTTATGGTTGGAAGGTGGAGACCATATAGGGCAGGATCAAAAGATAATATGGGGTACTTTTTCTACTGTAGTTTAAATCAAAGATTAAACACTTCTACTGGAGTTCGCATCAAAGAAAACAAGACTGTGTTGAATCCTTAAGGCATTAAGAGGGAGGTGTAGGCTGTACAGAGTTAGGAGCAGAAATGTATAGTTACTGGCAAAGGAGTGATACAATTAATACAGATAGAAGGTGGGAAGAATTTGATAACAGAAAAGGTAACTAGAAAAAGAGATGGGAACAGAGTTGAGGAGGAGAAAATGATTGCAAAAGATAGTGAAAGAGTTTGAAAGCAGGGCTGCATGTTTGTGAATTGCTCCTCGAAGATAAGAGAGACCGAGAGGGGGGTGGGGGGGGGAGGGACAAAGATATTCTGAGAGAAATGACTGGAGAATTGTGTTAAAAGAGATGACTTAACGGAAATCCTGTTGGCTGTATGTTAAGAGATGATAACACAGTAGAAGAGTAGAGGATTATGGGAAGCTGCATCAACAAAGACCGACAATCTTGATTTTATAACTTCTGAACAAGAAGATAGCATAGGATGGAAATCTATCTGAATGAAAGGAAAAGACTGAAAGCCGAGTAGAGGATTGGTGGCATGGGGAAAGAGATTGGGGAAGGGACATGTGAGTGTCTTGGTTACTCAATGGGGCTGCAGAGCATGCCGTGAACTTTACATATTGTGAGACTGATAGACATATTTGGCAGATAATCTACCCTGTCACCAATTAGCATTATTGTCACTCGCCTTTGGAGCCATCTATGACAAGAGAGATTGAATAATTCAAGTAGCTTTGGCATTTTTTTAATACAGTGTCAATTGTGCTGCTGTCTTTTAAAACACAAACGTTAAGAAAGAAAGGTTTTTGAGCGGCCACTGGATACGCACTGCATATGGGAGTTAGAGTTGAACTTTTTCTGTTATTATTTTTAAAAGGTGACACAATTGGTCAAATGTTTTGTTAGCTTTTTAAAATAGACTACAAACAGAGAAGAGATCAAGGCTTGGCCCAGACATCTCCTCTTGCTTCTCTTGAAACCCTAAAATGTTGGTTTGTCCTTCAGATGCTAAATTGTTTTATAGTCATACAATATATCATTTTTGTCATCCCAAAAAGGATGAGGACTAAAAGCCCCTCTACTGACATCTACCAGATACTTTGAAGATGATTGAGGAAGTCAAAACAATAAATACTTGTGATTTCACAGATTCATTCTTCAAATTGAATTCTACTGTACTGCAAGGTAAGGAACAAAGTTTTGGAAATGTGGTGAGACAGGAGAGGAAGCATTCAAGAATTCCTAAAAGGAAAAGCATGTAGTGGATTATGAAATATGATAGAGGCAGCTTGTCATGCTCCAGGCAGAGTAGCACACTCAGCATGCAGAGAGGTGGTGGATGAAGGAGGAGAGAGAGAGAGAGAGAGAGAGAGAGAGGACAGTAATTTGGAGACAGATGGAATGAGATTCACCTGAAATGGTTCTGAGCATCGCTCGGATGAGCATCTACCTCCCCCACTCTTTTACTCACCCCTTCTTTCTAAATGCTCTAAATCTCTGTCACTCTCTGTCTCTGTCACTACCTTTCTCCTGTCTCATCCTCTCCTTCTGGGTACCCTCTCCTCCGTCCCTCCATCCTCCTCTTCCTCCCCACCCTCGTTTTCAGCTGAGATGACATCCTGCTACTTGATTTTTATCTGTATGTGCTTGGCATCTCTTAGGGGGATGTGTATGTGTGTGTGTCTCTGTGTCCACAGAGGGCAGGAACACATGGTCTGATCATGCATACATTTTTTTTACTGACACATAAACTCTTGTGTTTTCATACACCTATTTATAAGATTATAAAAGACAACAGTGCAATGGGTTGCATCTTTACTGCTAGTGCTCATGTTGTTTGTCAGTTAGTCCTTTTACTGTGTAATGTGCGTGTCACAGGGGGATACATGTTAATGTGTGTGTGCCTTCCATGTTTCCTACGTTGTACAAGTGTGTGTGGGCGTTTAAGTTGATCAATGCTCCCCCCCTTCATCCTGACACAAGGGCTTGTTTGGACAGCCACTTACCCTGATTGGACTAATGAACACACACACAGAGACAGAGAGAGAGAGAGTACACACTGATAAACCGGCAGGGTGGTGTTCTGTGTTCTGCGGGCCGATCCATCAATAGTGGCTGTTAAGAGGATAGGAGAGAGATAGCTGAGTGATGTCTTCAAAACACAATGCAATCATTGACTCCTATCTACCAGAGACAGAGACATAAACAGAGCCATCAAAGGTTATTCAGACACATAGCTAACACCTGCATGCTGCATGCAAAACACCCCGACATGTCACGCCACAGGGTTTGTTGCACTGTTACAAATCACATTGTTGTCATCAACTTGGTTATTTTTTTGCAGAGCAAACTACCAATGCTGTTGTTGTAGGGCTGCACGGATTTCACAGTATATAGAAAAGCTTATCTTCATGTTTCCGAGCACATGATTAAACTGAGTCACTTTAGAAGCATTTCGTTTTATCTATTCTTTTAAAGAAGGTATTGGTCGTGTCCCTTTTATTTAAAAAGTGTACTCTGGTAAATTTTAAGTCAGGTTTACACCTGGATCTCAATGTGACACTGGGTTCAGACTTTGTACAAATAAAAACAGTAACACTTTACAAAACCTGTCATAATCTTAAAGGGGACATATTATGAAAAATCAGTTTACAGTGTTTTTGAACATATATATATTTGGGTAACCTGAGTGTCTACCGTCCCACAAAATGTGGAATAAATCCATCCAGTCCTTTGTTTGTAGTCCGCTTAAGTCTTACAAAACAGAGAAAAGTGCTGTTTCAAATTTGCTCTCCTTGTGATGTCACAGTGGGATTCTGGTAAAAAAAAAATTAAAAAAAAAAATCCCCTCCTCTCCCCCTGGTATCTCCACCCATGGAATCCACCCACAGCCTACAGCAAAACTTTTGTGCAGGTCTGCCATTTTTATTTTCACTACAGATGAGGGATGTCTACCAGGAAAACTCAGGGGGGGCTCATTGCATTTAAAGAAACACACACACCAAAACGGAGCGTTCTGAGAGAGCTGGTTTATACAGGGTCACAAACCTCCTCCGGTGCTTGATTCATGTTATATTTTGAACAAAGCACAGCACAGATGTTTCATTTAGACCACAGGGGACTGTTTGAAAAGGTGGAAAAGGGGTATAATATGCCCTCTTTAATTATGACACTTTCATGTCAGTTTTGAAGACCATGTGCTTTTAGTTATTAAGGCTGTCAATAAAATAACTATTACATTAATGTATGGACATATCAACAGAGCCTGTGAACATTGCGTTTCCAGTTAAATAGAGAAGGGACGTTTAGGATACACAAAGTAAAGTAACACGTATCTTGCGTAACCACTGCATCGCAATCATTATGCACATTGTACGTACAAAATAAATCTATTCAGCTGTCTCAGCCATCATTAACAGTTCGAACAGCCACAGCTGTCACTTGTTAGAATGTGATCTCAGCTCTCTTCTGGGATCACACCACTAGTGACGTGTTCTCACTGTAACCTCTGCCTCTGACTACGTGTGAAATTACATTTAAAGAGATGTGACAGTTTGCATAACAGAAAAGGCCATGCTGGTCTCAATTGATGACAGTGTCTGTGTCGTGTAGAGAAACACAAGGGCAAACTCTGGCTTGATGTACACAATGAATGTGAAATTGTGAGATGAGGTATACAAATAGGACTGCAGCAAAGACAAGGGGGTGTGACATCTGTTATTGTTGGAAATATCACCTGTGTGTGGAGAAAATCATTCATATTCTTCTTTTTGTAAAAGCCTCAGTTAAAACGACAAATGGCAATCCGAGGATCATAGCCTTTACTTTTCTGTAATTATCAAAACTGAAACTTTAGTTAAACAGTTCAGAGAATGTGTGATTTTTAAAAATCCCAAAGGAGTCAGTGTAAAAAAGAAAATCAATAAGGAAAGCGTTTAACTTTTCATTGAAGAGGGTTATAGGAAGGACCATAAAACAATATGTATTAGTTGATATGCACAGTCTAAAAAAGGTGTAACGTGAGGGTCCGATATATGAAGGATGGATCTCTGTAATAGCCGGATGGAGCTAATAACTTTGTCAGCCACATTGATTTCGCTAACAACAACAACACTTCCTTGTTCATCACATGTCCCGCCGTTAGCCAGTCAGAGGCTAGGATGATTGAACTCAAGGCAAACATTATGACAACCACAGAGGTAGATTCAATAAAATTTGATTACAGTTACTAGGTGCTGCTGAAACATGTAAATATATCAACATTAACTTTTTAAACTCAAATATGTAAAAAGTTCAGTGAACTTATTTTTAACGTTAACTTAAATACATAAATTAACTAAAATATATGAATTTACTTACACTTTTAAATCTTACAAAAGCAACATTTCCCAACATTCAACCAATGTTGAATAAAAAAATTAAAGGTGCTTTTTCTAAGGCGATGGATTAGCCTGGGGAACAGTTCCTGAAGGTCTTCATTGATTTAGGATTAACTCGTTATGATTCTCAGAACTACACAGCCGTGTCTCTTTGCTCCCATTACTCTTTTGCATCATGCATGTCATTGTAACCAGCTGGTATTTTTCTCAAACTGGACACCTTGTTAAATCATTAATATCTCCTCAGTATCAATCTATTTCTCTCCAGAAGAAAATACTTCAACACTTCTCAGAACACAATCACATAAGTGGGTTTCATGAGCAGTCTTGTGACCTTAATCTGACAAGCCAAATCAGTCCTGTTAGCCCACGTCTCCAGCTGTTGCCATAGTGACAGTCCCAGGTGGGACACTGATGGACACATCGTGCACATTTTCTCACGCTTATAAGCTATCTGTTCCCATCTCAATTAGTGGCCAACAATATTCTCTGTGAAGTTGATTGCTGAATGAGCAACATTTCGCTCCCTTTGTCTTGGGGAGTTTTTTCCCTGCCTGCCAGCTTTCTTACAGCAAATACTGCCTTCTCAATGACCAAAATAGATGTTGGTTCCTCGAAAGCCCACTGCTCTTCAGCAGTGTCCCAATTAAGCTGTCCTTTTTCCTCCAACTTATTTTCTAACTTAAGTTTTTGGATTTGTTCTCTAGTTAAAAATGTGATATTTTAGCATTCAGAAAGCAAATAATTAACAGTTAAGGTATCATTGTGATACATTAAACGGAAAAAATACAGTTGTAATTTCCCTTTGTTTTGATTGGATGGTCTGCCTATTTACCCCTGTGCACTCTGCCCAGGCATCCTATTACTCACAAGTGTAATCTTCCACAAAGTAGTGTGAAGAGATAGATAATGCACGTCATCGATACTTGTTCTTGTCCTTGACCAGTAATGAGGCAGTGCATGTGTGTCTGTGGTTGGTTTGCGTTTCTTTTTTTGGATAATTTCAGAATCTAGCTTTCTCTTTCTGGTTTCTCTCTTTTACATTTGTTTCTATGGAAGGCTTGACACTCTTTCTGTAAGATATAGAAACAACCAAAACTGCTGGTTTGGTTTCTGCTTCCCAAAGTAGAGATGTGAGAGGCAGAAAAATGTTTGAAAGAGGGTCAACTTTGCACGAAAAGAGAGAGAGAAAGAGTGAAGAACAGATCACGTCAATGATGATGATAGTGTGTGTCATCGTGTGTGTGAATGCAAAGGTAATTGGGGGCTATTACAGGCCGTTATAGGCATTATATCAATGGTGTGTGCATGTGTTTGGTTTACTTGATCTAGTCTTGATTAGTGTTTAACTCATTGTGAGAGTCATTTTTTGGTATGAGTCTGTGTCTGAGCCTGCAGCCTTTAACAAACTTTACTGTGTCTTTTTTTGTGATGTTATATGAGTAATATTTGTGTCAGGCTTTCTGGAGGCTTGAAACATGCAAACACATACACAGGCATCCACCAGGTGAGAGGTACTCAGTGTGGAGGTCTCGCTGACAGACAATTGAATTGCTTGTTGTTGCCATGCGAGTCCAGATTGTACAACACAGACACAACAGACTTACATGGACACGTTACATGATACCTTGTTAGCTGTTTGTCTGCCTTCATTAACATCAGAGTCCCTGTGAATAAATATAGCTGTGCGACACTTGGCCACATGTTTTAGCAGTTTGTTCATCCAGTCAGCAAGAAGTGGGAAAGTTAACACATTTAATTGTCATGAGTAAATCAATCAACAAATCTACTGTTGGTTTGCTGTTTGCCTGGCAAACCGAGGGGAATCCAAAACGCTGTGTGGGGATGCAAAACTGCCTACAGTACCTTCTCTGGTTAAAACAAAAACAGACGATAGACTGGAATTGAAACTTATTAGGAGGACAAACTACCTACTGCATTGTTGTCAGAGAAGTCAGCTCTCGTCTGATGTCTGATGATATAGTAGGACCAATTTTATTATTTTATTCAGTACATGTCTTATATATTGGTCCTTTAAGGGCAACTGAAATACACTGATTAAGCTGTTGTTCATGATGTGCAACAATTACCTTTGCTTTAGTGTGATGGACAGCCTCAAGGGACCATTAGCAGGCTGTTAAGGCTTGTTAATATTATTTATATTTCTAAAAACTGCCTGCAGATGAGGGGTTTCATATCAAAATGTTGTGAGGCTTCATTTGCATAATGTTGCTCCCTGTGATTCACATTTTAGTATCGTTCACGAACACAAATGATTCAATCCTTTGAAATATAATTGTTGTGTCAGCAGAGGTGAATGATTCAGTAATTTACCTTTTTTTTTTTTCATCAATGAGCCTCGGGCTACATAATGTTTGAAATACTTTATAACAATGTTCACAGGATATGTACAAGCAAACAAAAACAGCTGACAATTATTTTTCATTTATTCAGTTTAAGATGTGTCTCCTGCACATTTTAGAAATTCCAAACTTTTTGTCACCGCCGTCCTGTTTTTGACCCGAAGATGACCCCACTACTGTGGATTATGGTTCACATCAAAAGCCACAAACTTAAATTATTTCTGTCAAAAATTCCCATTATGTACGCTCTGGCCTTTTGACAGGCAGTTTATTTTCTTTCCTGCTGAATCAGTTGACCAAGTTTTGAGTCGGAGGGTCTTGAGGGATGTACGTTTAGCATTCTGGAGCATGTTTTTGCTAAACACTCCCAACTATCAGAATCACAATCAGAGATACTTTATTAATCTGCAGGGGGAAATTCAGTAAGCCTTTGGTTATCCCTGTAAAGCAGAGGTTTCCAAATGGGCGCCAGAGTACTTCAGAGGAGGCGTACATGGACACAAATAAACCAAAGATGAACAAGAGTAAAAACTGGTTGGCTAACTTCTGTGACGTGTGGGGCCACAAGGACCCATTTTGAATAATTTCACAGAGAAGGGAGACATATTCTGGAGTGTGCAGGAAAAGGAAGAAGTTCAACCATGACTATTTACAGTTTGGATTGGTTCTGATGATGCTCCACAGCCACAGTCTGTCATTTTAAAGAAGGTGCTTGCTAGTGTCGCTATGAACCTTGTAGACCCCGGAATCATATTGAGACCAAGCAGCAAGGTTTGGTGACCAAGCCTCGAGAGATTTGTTATGGAAGCCCAAGGAATTGCGGTCACAGAACTGTAGTAGTAAAGCTGTAACATCGACTTGAAACAACAGATGAGCAAAGTGTCACTTGAACACGTTTGGCTGTCTGGGGAGACTGAGTTTCCAGAGCACTCCACAGAGGCTATAAAAATGCTCATCCCCTTCAGCTCCACTTACCTGTGCGTGTGTGTTTTTGCACTGACATTGTTCAAAAGCAATTACCTTTCAAGGCAACAGGTGGTGGAATTTCTGTGTTTATTTCTTTAAATGATTTACACACAATGTTGAGACACTGATATGAGGAGCAGCAGTACCCATTGTCCCAAAAGATGATTTAGTTTGATGTCTGACTTTGATTCAAAAATTATTTAACTGTAGATAAAAGCAAGACGTTTCAACTAATTTTAATTGGTCATATTTTGTGTCTGTTAACAGTACAGAATGTATTGTGGAGGATTGATTTTTTGTACATTTTAGGCTTAAGTAGCCCACATTTTAAGTGTTAATGTGAGAGAACATTAAGACATTAATGAGGCTAATTTTCCCACAGTTTAAAAAAAACCCTAGCACGTTTCTGATGCTGTCCTGTAGCTCAGTGTTATGATGTGTCGTTGACATAAGATGGTGGATTTTTGTGGGGCGTGGAAGTCTGTTTTGAGGTGGTGATTGTGGCTGGCAAATCAGTCAAACAAACGGGACTTTGATCAGGTTTTTATTTCTGTCAGAATCCAATAGCCAGTGTTCAAGTCTTTGAGAAGTTGCTAAAGTCGACATAACTATGTGGGAAAAATGTCATGGTTTCAATTGAAATAAGTACCCAAGTCTTTTGGGTGCTTAAACATAATCAGAGAAAAACTAATTGCTTACAAAGTAGAGAAATCGAAAGTTGTGAATTTTAGCATTACTTTATGACTTTTAACCTCTAACAATATTTTGAACATTTATTTTGCTAACTTGTCCTTGGAGCTCAACACATGCAAATTTAATATCAAAGGAGGAAAAGCCTAGGGCCACTGACCAAGCTTCAGTCTGTGACTGGTTTTGAGAGACAACATGTTGGCAAATTTAAATCCACAGACAACATCCTAAAAAATACTAATCCAAAACCATGCAACCTGAAAGACTATTCCCTCAAAAAGCTGCTTGAGTTTATCAATATTATACTATGGATAGAGGACAAAAACCCAGAAAGCAAGGAGCCAAATCCATAACACTGATCTCTCTCCAAAATGAAAGAATCACAGGGAAAATTTAAAACAACCTTTTATTAATGTGCCTGCAATTATAAATTCAGCTTCTCATGTGGTATGACAGATCAGAAGGGAACCATGGTAGCTTCATTGTGACATGCATGGAGATGGGTGAAATTGTAACAAGAGGATGTCATGTGTCTGTACGTTACAGCAGTCTTCTTAGTTTGAGCTGTACAGTGATGTTCACAGACATGTGTCTGCAGCTGCAGCTATTTCTACCTACCCTATGTTTATTTGTTTTCACTGTTGTCTTTATTTTGTGTAACTTCATCTATTTCTGGTGTTCTTTTACAGCCGTTTGGTTGCCTATTCAGGAGGTGGTGTGTAAACTAAACTAAGAAGGCAAACAAACAAGATAAATCTGTGAATTTTGTACAAACTGTAGGAACAAATGACTGTTTTTCTACTGAGCCTGTTATCTCTACAGTATATGTTTTTTTTCTGGTGGGGAGAGAGGGATGACGCTCAGTGTGTCAGGAGTGGTGGGGAGGGTGGGGAAGGAGGGATGGGACTTTTCTGTAAAACGGTCGGGGAGTGTGCAATGAAGACTTGTAATTATTAAGAGAATTCAAAGTATAGAGGTGGAAAAAATGTCCCTTATGACAAATGAAATAAAGTGTTATATTTGCATGATTTCCTGTATTTTCATGGAGCATATATTTATGGTTGTGTATACTGAGTACATGTAAGTCACATTATTAACTGTTTAATTATGAAAATGAGAAAAAAAATGCTGTCACTTTCTTCTGTGAATATAAATATACGGTTTTCTTAGCTCTTTTATGACTAACTCAGCTGTCGCTGAATGTTTCTTTGTTTGATGCACACTACGATGTCGTGACTTCACCCCTCTCACGCCACTGCAATATTGGATCGTTCACTCAACAAATGTGATATATTTTATAACCCCAATGTATGCAGCACTCAATCAATGTTTAATCATTCTCTGAGGCACTGGTAGAGCCTGGTCCTGTAAGCTCTCAAATAACAGCCCAACAAATCTCCCTTCAAACTTCTTCCCCCGAGAGACACATTTACATTCTTGAATCAAAGCTTCAGATGCCACCTCCATGCAGAAAAACTCTTTATGCATCACATCACACCTTTTTGTTCTTTTTAAATATCTGCCACAGGGTAGGAGTTCCTCCTCTACAACATCCATGTGGTTGTTGAGAAAACCCTGAGAGTTGAGAAGTTAGAGAATGGCTTATAATATGTCGGTGGAAAGACTTTTGAGGATAATTTTTCAACACATGTAAAGGTAAGCAAGTTTTAGGTCAGTTATTGTCCACAAAGGGCAATTCTGGCTGAACAAGCAAAAACCTTTTAATAAATGTCAGTGTCTGAATTACTATCATGTACAGCAAGAATGTCCTTGTTAACTCCACTAGACCTGCAAAAGTTCTCATCAGTAAAGAGAGGAACTCTAAAACATCTGATTGTTAGAATTACATTAATTGCCCTGAGCTTCAACATGACATAACTTAATTATTCAAAGCAAAACCTACATACATTGTACTCTATAGAGAGTACATTTACAATTTAAACTCAATAAAGACACACAAATTGGGTCCATAAATGAGAAAGCACAGCACTGATGTGGATTTTTTTTACTTCATGACTGCAAAGGGAATATCAGATAACACTGCACTGCTCTGTGGTAAAAAGTGAGATAGGGACCTTTTTGCAGTTTGCTTTTTTCTGCGTGGCTGTTTCTAAGTCAGAGGAACTTGATGAAAAACAAATTAAGTGGTCTCCTTGTAATGGCTAATGAGACAGTTTTCAAGTCTGTTTGTGATGTTCACTTTAAACCCATTTAAATTTAAAAAACAATTCATGTTAGTGCTATACCCCCAGGGAAGGCAGGGAAATGAAAAATTAAACCATAAACAAAATGATTATTAAGTAATATATTTCCAGGACAAAATTAAATTAAAAGGAAGGGTCGAGCTCAGATTGGATTGAAGGCCATGGAGAAAAGATGGGCTGCAGTTCCACAACTCATAAGCAGCCATGGCAAAAGTTCAATCCACTTTATTTTTTTTTGGCTCGATCTCAAACTCCCCTAAGAAGTGGTTGGTAGACATATAGTAGGTGCTCTAACTGGATGGATCAAATAAATAAAAGGGGATATTATCTTTTGAAAGTTTCCTAAAGAAAGAAAAACTTACACAATACAAAATGAAACTAACTGAACTGGCAACAGAACTTAGGATAATAGCTTAAAACTTACTTAACAAGAAAAGCTAAGAGTAGATGAAGCTCTGCATTTGCACCTGCAAAGATTCAGCAACAAGGATCTGAAACAATGAGTGCAATGTAATGTGTAATTGTGATGTAATGTAAAGTAATCAAGTTTTATAGTCAAGACAATCCATTGGCACTGCTGCCAACACTTAACACCTGGGACAGAGGTCCTGACAATATGTTTAGATGACTATTTGGGGGGCCCAGCAATGCAATGCATCATTTTATATTGTCACATAAGCAACAGTTCAAACAGAAGCACCGACGGTTGACACATTTTTTTAATGGCCTTCATATTCCAGAAAAAAAAAGACAGCTCTACTGTCATTATGAAAAAGCTGTAAGTATGCTTAACATGCAACTCACGTACACTAGCAATCTGAATTACACTTTGGACAGCTGTGAGGCTTACAGAGTTTTGTTTTGAAGGCTGGTAGCTGCCTGGTGGAAACGACATCGGTGGCCTGCAGCATTAAACAGAGATGGGCTGGTAGATGCGAACACTTGACTCTGCCCTCCTTCTTGATGGGAACTCATTGTGTTCTGACCTTTAAGTTCCCTTGATATCTCTCTCCGTGTCTCTCTCGTTGTTTTCCTCCTTCCTGCTATCTCGGCGTGAGGGCTGGAGGACCTGACAGCTGATTTTGAAGCATCGCGGCGGCACCGGCGTTTTGTTTAATGATTCCTCTCATTTCACTTTCTTGGACGCGCCTGTCTTAATATGTTCTGTCTTTCACCCCTGATTCTCTCTCCACCCCTCTTCTCTCCCTCTTTTCATTTCATAGCTGCCTATCTCCTATCATCCCCCCATTGTTTTAATGAGACTAAAAGAGGCTGTGAGAATTCGATATCAGTATGCAGCCTGTCTACCCTGTCTTTCTACAGAAACCTGAAATCTTGGCCACAGAAACAATGGCTGTTCATGGTGCAGGGACTAAGGATCAGAGACACACAGTCCACTTTTATTCATATTCATATTCATATCAGCTCCATATTAAAATGGCAGAACAGAGATATATGAAAAATTAGAGTCATAGAGAGATCTTGAAATGATAATAAAGTACCTTGGCATTGCTTGAATAACCATCCATAAAGTCCTGCTCATGAATGCAGTTCAGGATGTTTTTGCATTGGCCTGAGCGGACACATTTGCCCCACATGGGTTTAGGGCCTGTTTTTGCCCATCTGCTCCATGTGGGCCCCATGTGGTCAAATGTCCATTCTGCCTGTATCAGTGGCTCTGTAATGGGACCAAGGTGGGCCAAAATAAATGCTTCAGTCCTATGACTTTGGATTCCACAAAGGTGAAATGTGCAACTCTTGTGGACCCACAATGGGAGTCATGTTTTGAGTAGTCATGTGAGTAAAGCTAATTTCACCCACATTGATAAAGTTAATAGAAATATTTATTCAATTGTATAAGTGTTTTTTTCCTTCAATTTTTTTTTGGTGGTGGACAAAACGTCTGACTGGGTTGGTGTTCAGCATGATGGATGGCCCCGCAAACCTGATCCAAGAGTTCAAGTAAAAGTCCTGTGTGAGGCCAAAGGTGGATATTAACTTGTATATTTTATGTATTGTCAGTAAAATGAAATTGCTATAGTATTTTTCTGACTAAGGCCCTGTGTCCACCTAGCGTTTTTTCCGGACAGAAAAGCGCTGACAACAGTCTGTTGACAATGGCCGCTGTATGACGAAATGACTCCATTACTTTTTACTGCACATTTTATATTTGAGATCGCTTTTCACCCCAGCAGACACGGAGCAAAGAGGTTGCGCATACAAGATACGATCCGTAGGATGCTAAAATACAGGGCATATCATACATGTTCAAACGACCGCTGGTGACTTCAACAGCGCCTTTCTGAAAAGATGAAAGATTTTCAACATGAGTGCTCGGAGCGGCCGCACAAAAATGGAAGAGTGCTTGTTTAAAAGACGCTGGGCGCTGTGCTTTTCATCCAGGCGGCCGCTTTCTGCTGCAAATGCTCTCTACCCATTGAGAACAACTGAAAAAACTCTAGGTGGAAATTGCGCCCTAAGACATTTATTCTTACTCCAAAAAAAATTGGCTCCTAGACAAAAACAAATAGATCTTTCCCCTGCACATAACATCACATTACATAAATTCAGGGTCTGTCAGCATATCTGTATTATTCATGATGCGATTGGAGTCAGAAATCAATGCTGACAAATTGCATTAATTGAGTGTTTTTCCCCATTTGATGCACCATAGTTAAGCCACCATGGTGCCATCCTGCAGCTGAAGTGATAGATATATATATATATATGTGAAGTCAGCTCCATGTGCCAACTCTTTTATGTGAAAGATGGGATCTGGCTCCATTTGAGAGCCAGTTTTCTTTTTTTTACCCTTTTGGTTGTTATTTAATACACAGCAAAATACAGGGAATGTCTTTTTCTACACCTCTTAGCCACGAGCACACCATGCACTGGAAGAATGCTGTGTCAAGGGGAAGGAGAATACAAGGTATTCAGAGCACAGAAAGAGATGAGATGATGAGAGGAGCGCACGAGTGTAATGTGCAGTTGAGGATTCCAAACATCATGTAAAAATTATATTCTAGGAATAATATATTTTTTATATTTACACTGAATAATTTTTGTAAATTGCCTGCACAAATATTAATCATAGGTCAGAAAATTGTTACTTATTTAATAAAAGCCAAAATGGTTCCAAATAAAGAGCAGTTTTATTTTATATACTTTATTAATCCCTGAGGGAAATTCTGGTTATTGAGGGACATGCTTCTCACACACATAGGCCCGAATCACACACATGCACAAACAGGACCTGTGGACATGTATTGGTGGAGAGATGTCAGAGTTGTGCTGCCACACACTGCTATGCAAGGAGCGCACCATAGCGGTTGGGGGGGTTCGGTGCCTTGCTCAAGGGCACCACGGCTTTGCTCGGGAAACCGGCAACCTTCGGTTCCCAACCCAAGTCCCTACGGACTGAGCTACTGCCGCTCGTCTGGGAGCCTGAAGAGCTTATTGCTTATTTCCGATTTGTGTTAAATGATCTGGATCGCTAAAAAGAGACAAAATTCCTATATGTGCAGTGATTGAATAAACCGTCCCCACAGCACCTTTGAATGTCTCATTTCACTTTATTTTATTTATTATGCATTATATATTTATTTATCTATTCAAACTTTTGCTGCCATAGACATTTTGAGTTAACTTCCCAAGTTGCTCTAAAGTTCATATTGCACAGCAGATGCACCCTGCAATTCAAACCGACATGTCAATTCAACTTGCTGAGGCAGTGAATACCATGAGCACTTTCTTAACACATTGAGGGTTTGGTCTTTTCAGATGCTGCCGTCCTTTCCCTTAGGAGTCTAAAAGGTTTTCACCCTCCTTGTAAAACCTCCTGCGATGACTATATTTTGCTGTGTTTGGGTTTTCTTCTGGGCCTGGCACAAATTGGACCTTTAACAGCTCCCTTCAGAGAGCTAACAGCCCCCCTATAGGGACAGGCAGTTCGACAACTCCAATCATGTGTGCTTACACTGCCTTCGTCCAACTGCGATGCAATGCTGGATGAACCAAGTCCCTCTAAGTTGAGTTGTACAGATAACTCTTTATGAGCTACAACAGCAAGAGAGACAGTCAGCGACATGATTGACTGTTTCTTTATTGTTATTTTTAACACCTGAAACTGATGCTGGGGGGAGGTGTCAGACAAAGTGTTTAACAGCACTCTGCAGAATCAGCCTTTTTTGACACAATCTATTGGACAACATTCATAAAAAGTGAAACAATTGACTGTTGTAAGAAACAGGATTAGTTAAGATAAAAACAATTAACTACTCAGGATAAAAATCAGTAAAAATATAAGAGGTACAGCTTTGTACACAGGGGGTGCCAAATCAACACAATCCAAAGGTTCCTCACAGTAGCTATAAAGTGGTAAAATGATGTATTTGTTCTCCTTACACATTTTTTGTGTAACAGATTTTTCTTCATTTAAATCTTTATTATGTTAATTTTCTTCTGAATCTCCAGTTCACTCTCAGGGATAATTTTACGTGGAGCTATAAATGTCCAAAGAATGTAACTGTGCAGGGGTAAAAGATAATGTGTGGTCTTATTACATGTTGATTATTCATCCGTTAAAAGCCAAGTGTGTTTTATTCGATGATATATATACAGACACATCATCAGCCTCCATGGATCTGTTAAAGTGAACAGCCTCATTTTATTGCATACTCGTACCTGCTCATTCACAATGCTGTGTCAGCAGCTATAAAGCCAGAGACTGAAACATTTAATGTGGCCATCCATCCACAATGACCACACACACGATCCAACACACACACACACACACCCCCCCCCCCCCCCCCCCCCCCCCCCCACACACACACACATACACACATAAATGCTCTGTGGAAATTGCATCCACTGTGAATATAGGAAAATAGGTGTCATTTCAGAATCCATCTCAGGAAATAAGCTGCATTTTCTTTCATGCGGTCCGATATTAGTATAAAGATAAGTTATTTCCAAACTCAAGAGATGCTGCCTTTCCTTTTTAATGCTAGTTTCTACAAATTTCTTACAAAAGTCGAACTGAAAAGAAAGAGCTACACATGGTATATTTAAAAATCATGAATAAAATAAACAGGATGCAAAATTATGTTAAGGAAAAAAAGGTTTCATCTGAGGCTTACCCTTTATAAAGCTACAGTGAGACGTTTTGAGATGGTTATGATATACACTTAAATTAACACCAATTTCTCTTTATGAGCTACAAAAGAAAACCAGCCCATCAGTGTTCACATTGATTATTTTCTGCTGCTGCGGGTAGTTGTGAAAACAAGTGACACACACCAAATCTTCCTCACACGAGCTTTTAAACAATATTTTTAAAGGAATTCAATGGTATTTTTTTGTTCACATTAGACTTTTAATCCTCTAGATGGATATTTTTGAAATGCCAACAATTCAGTTTATCAAAGCTGTAAACAGCTGTCAGCTGTCTGTACCCAAAATATTAAATGCCATGAACCAAAACCTTGAAGTTTAAACATCATTAAGGTTACAAAATAGCTCTACAGAGATAGATAACTACAGAGGTATATTGGTTCTTCACTACAATAGATTTGTTAGCCAACCAGCTTGCTGCCCTTACTAACCCAGACCATAAAGGTGACCAGGGGTCCGGCTTTGTGCGGCACTCCACAGCATTTTCATGACTTGTCCTATGTCAGACAAATTGAGACCAAGTCCCTGATTTGATTAGCTCTAGTAGTGCTCAAAGTGTAGGATAGTCACATTTTTAAAACCTGGATTTTATGCTTTGGCTGTGTATAAGGCAAGAGAAGGCTATCATAATAGCCTGTTTCAGATGTCAACCAGCCCACAAGTGGGATTAAGGGCTGCTATCCTGTCACCATCCTGGTTGACTACATTATCCCCCACTGCCACAAAACAAAGACACATGTTAGCTGGGGTTGCCTTTTTGGCAGAATATGATGGAAACTACAACAAACACATGAGTTGCAGCTATAACGAAATCTGGGAAAGCATTGACTTTTGGGTGAAGCTGGTGGAGGGTGAATAACAGAACATTTTTTGCAACATTTGCGAGATTTTCTTTTTCAATTGCACATTGAGGAGAGTACGACTTAAAGCAACACCCTGCATGCAAGACTCATGAAACGCTTGGCCCATTTAAAGAGAAATGTCGATCTACGGAAAGGCCTACATTCCTACTGAAACTAAAAGAGGAATGCCAAACAGATAAGGTGACAGCAGCTAAAATTGCTAATGTTCATCACACTGTGCAGCACTCACAATCATACAGGTGGGCAGCAACAGTCTGCTTAAGAAACTCTGAAATTGCAAAAATATCTTCTGGCTGGTCAAAAGCAGTGCCCAAAGTTAAAGAAATGCTTACACCTGACTCTGGGGTGATATGCAAAACCTGCATAGTGTGTGCATCTAAATCAACCTGTGGTAAAGCATTGTTGATATTTATAAGCTTATGGTTTCAATAGAAGTGTTAAGTTTTTAGGGTTATTTGGACATTGATATCTAAGCAACCTCTATGCATTGCGTTAACATTGTCCCTCACAAACATACTCTTTTTCCCACATTTGGCCTGTAAGCACCTGGTCACCCTACACACCAGTGCCTTGAATGTAATTGGGATTTGTCCTCACTGGTCGCTGTTGTTGTTCCTGTCAGTCCGTCTAATATTCCCAAGGCGACATTTTTTGGAACAGGTGGCTTGTGTGTCTGTGCAGGGTCAGTAGCGAACCACTCTGCACTCTTTCATCACCCTGACCGTGATGCTGTGCTTTAACTGACAGCAGGTGACAGGTAATAACCACCCAGCGACTACGATGACAGCAGAGCTCGTCCTTGGAATGGCAGGAGGCAGACTAGAAGCTGCAGGAGATAGTCTCACCCTAAAAGTATGAAACCACAGACACTAGTAGCAAATTAGATCAAGTGTAACTGATAATTAATTATGAAAGAAACATTTGTTTATACATATTATTATACCATTTCAATATACTTCCAATACTGCTGACTGTGGCTTGAGCATGGACAGTTTGTTCAGCAAATATCATCCCCATCACATGTCAACCTTGTTGGGGAATGAAAATAAATCTGCTGTTTGTGTATAGTCCTTGTTCTGTAAATTGGAGAATCACACACAATTAATGTTTGGCTTACTTCACTTAAGCTTGGCAGTTTAGTTAAGAATGAACTGAAGTAAGAAATGCTAGCAAAGCCTCATTACCCAAAGAGATTGGTTTGGCATTAAATACCTTAACTCTAACACTTTCCAACATGTTTTAGATGAGCTGGAACACCAACTGTTACCCAGGCCTTGAAACCCAACATTAAAGATGGACTTCACCCAAATGACTGAAATACCTGCAGAAAGTTTCTCACACTATTGGACAGCCTTTTTAGAAACTCCTCTCTGTAAGAGCAACACATTAGTTTGTTCAGTTCTGAAACGAGGTGCACAACAAACGCGTACTATGCTTGTTTTTGTGTAATTTTAAGTTATTTTTAAACTTTGGTTCAAAGGTGTAATTTATGCTTGGATTGGTTTTTGCTTTTTTCATGTAGACCCATGAAGAAGTGTGAACACACTTCCGGATATAAAAACTGTAGTGGAAATTGGCATTTTGATACACACACTCGCATGCCCACACACCTAATAATTCATTGTTTATCACATACTGCTGCTACAGTCACAGAGTAGGGATTAATCAGATCTTTGACCCAAACACTAATTGCAGACCCAGCAGTATTTACTGCTGATTTGTTATCTCTCTATTGTGCTAAGTCGGCTCTTTTCCTCCAAACTAAGACTTTCAGTGCTGAGAGAGAGATAGTGATACAGTGAGAGTAATACCAATCAGGGGAAATCAGGTCGTAGTACTTCCTCCCATCTTTCACTCCTGTGCCCTTAACTCGTCTCCTTTTATTATCTTCACCCTGCACTCTCCAATCCTTCCTCAACTTGACACCACTTTGCCTGCAATTTCCTCTCCTTTCTCTCTTCTTCCACCAAACTGTGACCTTTTCACATCTCAGCTCTGAACAGCAGTGTGTTTGATCAAGTTAAGTGCAGAAAGTTATCACATGGTTGAAATCATAGGCTGTATATACTGATGGGCAACGTGCCTAAACTTCCTCCTGTTGTACAAAGAAGCCAAAATACCCAAGTGATTGGCCCTGACATACAATGGGCTGGCAGTATGATATTCAATGTGCACACAATAACATTCCAGCGCCCATATGACATTTCCTCTAGGTCATTTGCTCCAACCCTGGGGTTCATATTTGTCATGCCCCTTGGCAGATCTCAGGGGGGTGTGAGGCTCTGTCTGCTCTGAGGTTCTAAAAATAAGATTTGCATATAATAAATAAAACCATGTTCAATGTCATTTGGTAAGAACAGGTGTGTATAGGCTGTGTTAGTGAAGTGTTCTGATAGGAATTTATGAATGAAAACTATTAAAATGTATGTTCATTTTTGAAAGTAATGTATTTATTTTTTTCTTGTGGGTCCAGTGGGGGCTCAACACGTCTTTGATATACAAGTAGGGGGAACTCCAAGGAAAAAAGGCTGGGAATCACTGCTTTCTAAAGGAGAAATATGCAGGACACAAATGGAAAGGGACCAAGGGACTGCAGGTGTAGCAACAGACGTGAGAAGGGGCATCTGGACACTCACAGGCAGTTACAGGTGGGATGAAAGTGAAGACACATAAAGCATATCAAACTCATATGTGAAATATATATACTTTTAGAGATGGATAAATTATTGTTTTTGTTTCTCAAGAGACAGAATTGACAAGGGAAATGTGTAAATACCCAACACTTATTTGTTTTATTACCTGGACCAAACCTGGCAAGGAAGGAAAAGTAGGTTAAAGGATGGATGTTGTCATGGCTGCCACAATATGATGTATTATTAATAATAATAATAATAATAATACATTTTATTTATAAGCGCTTTTCAAAAACTGTAAAAAAAAAAAAGACACTGTACAATAGTTAAAAACAGAAGGAACAGCACAGTAAGGACAGACTAACAGACATTGCAACATTACATACAAATCATAAAGATAACAACAATAAAGATAAAACTACAGAAAACAGAAAATACATCATAATCATACATTAAAAACTTGTTTAAAAGAGGTGAGTTTTGATAAGTGATTTGAAAGTAGGAGGGTCGGTGCAGTGTTGAATGTGTGTAGGGAGTGAGTTCCAGAGGGAGGGGGCAGCTATGGAGAAGACTCTGTCCCCCCAGGTTTGGTGCTTGGTTCTAAGAGGGGGAGATAGGAGGTTGGCTTTTGAAGAACGGAGGCTGCGTGCAGGAGTGTGAGGGTGAAGGAGAGCCGTGAGGTAGGAGGTGGTTAAGGGCTTTATGTGTGAGGAGAAGGATTTTTAATTGGATACGGTAAGGCACAGGGAGCCAGTGTAGATTTTGCAGGACAGGGGTGATGTGTTCGGGTGTGGGTGAGAAGGCGTGCAGCAGAGTTTTGGATGTATTGAAGTTTATTAAGGACTTTGGATGATGTGCCGAAAAGGATGCTATTGCAATAGTCGAGTCTGGATGTGATGAATGCATGGATTAGGGTTTCAGCAGCAGAAAATGAGAGTAGCGGACGGAGGCGGGCTATGTTTTTGAGGTGAAAGAAGGCGGTTCTTGTGAGTTGGGTGACTGGAATTGGTGAGGGATTTGGGGCCGATGATTATTATGTTCGATTTTGCATAGTTGAGAGAGAGGAAGTTGGTGTGCATCCATGTTTTTATTTCATTGAGACAGTTTGTCAGGGTAGAGCGGCTTTCAGTGGTGATTTAATTGGTGGAGATGTAAAGCTGGATTTAATCTGCATAACAGTGGAAATGGAGACCATGCTGGCGGATAATGTTACCAAGGAGGAGCAAGTATATGATGAACAGGAGGGGACCAAGCAACAAACCCTGGGGGGCGCCTTGGGACAAAGGAGCTATAGAGGAGGAGCAGTTATTGATGTTGATAAACTGTTGTCTGTCGGTGAGGTAGGATTTTAACCAGGAAAGAGCAGTGCCAGTGATGTTGAGTGAGTGTTCTAAGCGGGATAGAAGAATACTGTGGCTGATGGTGTCAAAGGCTGCAGTGAGATCGAGGAGGATGAGGATGTTGAGGAGGCCAGAGTCTGAGGAGAGGAGGAGGTTGTTGGTGACTTTGAGGAGAGCTGTTTCTGTGCTGTGCTGGGAACGGAAGCCGGACTGGAATGGTTCGAACAGAACCTGTCTGTATTGAGTCCAGGTTTCTTGAGGATAGGGGTGACGGCTGCCAGTTTGAGAGTTTTGGGTACTGAACCAGAGCAGAGGGAGGAGTTGATGATTGAGGTTATGAGATGGCTGGGAGACTGTTTTTGACGAGACTGGATGGGATGGGGTCGAGAATACTGGTGGAGAACTTCATGCTGGAGGTGATGATGGAAAGCTCATTTGGGGACACGGGAGAACTGAGACAGAGGTTGGGTGATGAGGCGAGGGGATGCGGGTAGGGATGAAGAGGGGACAGTGAGAGTGTTGAAGCTGCTGTAAATGGTGTCAATTTCGGATTGAAAGAATTAAAGAAAAGCATTACATTTATCAACTGTGAATGAGGAAGAGGTGTTGTCACTAGGTTTGAGGAGTTTATTTATTGTAGAGAAGAGAGCCTTGGGGTTGGATGAGCCTGAGTGGATTAGGTGTGAGTAATAGGTGGACCGGGCTGCGCTGAGAGCTTCCATGTATTGTTTGAGGTAGTCAGAGTACGATTGGAAGTGAACTGTTAAACTGGTTTTCTTCTTCGGTTTGCAGGATTTCATTTTATGGAGTTCGGGAGTGTACCAGGGTGCAGAGTGTGTGAATGAGACAGTTTTAGTAGCAACTGTGAGTCAGCTTTGTTTGGGTGAAGTCCATCAGCTTTAAAAAGAGAGTAGCGGTTCCAGAGCAGATTAAAATTGTCAATGAAGGCCACATTGTGAGCTCTGCAGGTGGACTGCAGCCAGTAGTGGAGGTAGAGGGTTCTGCTGAAACGAGCGGCGTTGGACAGAGGCGCAGTGGGTCCGGAGATGAAAATGGATTTACCAGTTTGTATTAAGAGCTTGAAAAGTTGGTTGAAGTGCTCTTTGGTCAGTTCAGACTGTCATTTGTGCCCACATGAATGATAAGGTGAGTGATGGTGGTGGGAAGAGAGGGCAGAATCTTCCGGAGCCTTTCTAAAATGACGGGGACAGTAGCACCAGGGAGGCAGAGAGTGGTGGCATTGAAAAACCGTACATTCCTTATTATGGAGTCGCCGATTATCAGAGTCGTAGGAGAGAAAAGTGGACGAGGGGGTGAGGCCTGAGTGCTGACAGTGCGAACCTGTACGTGTCTGGTGATGTCAGGGCAGAGTGGACTCACTGGCTGAGGAGGTGCAGTCAGGGCAGGTGAACGCTCTGGTGAAGGGGACCATTCCAGCTGAGTGCGGGGGAGTCCACTGGAGCGTCTGTTTACAGCTTCCACCAGCAGCCTTCGGCGTTGGGAGGAGAGCTTCCCCCGTTGTTTGCTTAGTTGTCGTACGGAGACAGCAGCAGGAGCAGCAGGTGAAGATGACGCCGCTGAGGATGGAGAGGAAAGTACCAGAACAGGTGGAGAAGAGGCAGAGGTAGCATCGTCTTTTACAGAGGATGTGGCAGGAGCCATGATGTTTGGAGAAGAGGAGGCAACGGCAGCGACGGTTGCGTCAGAGGCAGGCTGAGCCCACTCAGGTGTGCAGCTGACAGGATCGGTGGGGGCTCGGACAGACACCGAAGAGGTCCCATTAGCCTCACCCGGATCATCGTCCTGCAGTGCCGCGTAGTGATTAGTGAGGAGAAGCGGTGGGGGAGACCCAGATAGTCTCCCACTGCGTTTTCCACTCCTCACCACAACCTCGGCCCAGGACTCCCGAGGGTTTGGGGTCGAGCAGGAGGAGGGTTGGGGACGTAAAGGATCCTACAGCAAGGTATCTGAGATGTTGGCGTGCATAGCCGTGATCCTCTTAGACTGAGAGGCCGCCAAGTCGATGTAGCTGGAAAGCATCAGGTCATTCTTCTGAAGCTCCTCAGAAAGCCTGCGGATATTCTCTTTAAGGTTGGTAACCTCTCCTCTAATGTGTGAGTGTCAGGCAGCCTTCACAACAAACAGTCTCCATGTTGTCGGGATGGGAGACGTTAGCAGCCCTGCTAGCAAGTTGGATCCGATGCTAAAAGCAATTAGCCGGTGCTAGCAGCCGTAGGCTACCGTTTGATTGTCACTAGTATGTTCAAAGTGTAACTTGTGTCAAAAGACGACAAAAGAACGCTGATTTGTCTGTGGTTGTAGCCTTTGGTCAAAACAAAAAACCCTCAGTGATCAGGACATGAGAACACTGGGTAGAAGCAATAGTTTTAAAAGTTAGAGTTCTTGTATGACGTACATTCAGTTTATTTCAACCCGACTAGAAAAATCATTCAACCAACAAAGATAAGCAGTTGGAAGCATCAGATGTTCAGTTAGTTGATCAAAAACAGGGTCTCAAGACAAGGTAAAAAAATCAGTTCATGAGAACGCTTACTGGCAGGAACCGAGCGGCAACACTCACCGGCGGCACCTCCGGATCTGACAGCTGGATCAATGAAGGGTAGGGTTGTCTTTTTACTGTATTTAGATGCTCAATTTCTGTATTGATGCAGACAGAATAAGCATTTATCTTACCAATTTTTAATCACCAAGCCATGATATTTAGCTTAAAATGTTGCTACATGACCAGAGCCTGGCCTGTCGGACGCCAGTGAGCCAGAGACAGCTGCTCCAACTGAGTGACCACCTGTTGGTATAAATGTGAGTGTCTCAATCCTATATGAATAGTGCTCTGATTGGCCAGAAGTCGGTTCAATTACATTCAGGCTCGATTGACTATCCTGGCCTTGGGAGCCTGGATGTTGCTATGTTAATTTTTTTTAAAATCTGAATTTGACTAATTTAATTTGACTGATGAATTTGATTTCAGATTCCCCTTTCAAAAAATAGGACATATAGGCCTCGTGCTTTGTATTGAGGGTGGAATAACAGATGTCAAAGCTCAACATTTCAGTCACGGATGTGAACATTATTTATGCTTCGTTACCTTCACTTTGTACAACAAGTTAACAAAGCTCTGAGTGAGAAAAGCAAGTGCTAGTGCCCTGTAGACCCCTCTCCATCCTCATTCCTCATCCGTCCATGTGAACGATGGAGAGGAAAATACAAACGGGGGGGGGGGGGGGGGGGGGGGGTGAAACTGTAATAAATAGGCCACATTTTCACAAGGACTGTCTCTCTGTAGAGATACTACAATCACATAACTATCAAACAAGAACTTTGATTATATTTAAATGACAAATTTGACTTTAGCGTCTACATTATGATAATGATGGACTAAAAGAGAACATGAATTAAACACCTTCCATCACCTCAAGCAAACCATGTCAATTTAGCATAATTTTTAACATGTAAAATGAGACAAGTTGTAATTACATGTAGTTTATAATCAACTGATTATTTGATTGCTTGGTGCAGGAAACAGAAATCAAATTACATTTACATGTGTGAAAACACAAAACAAAACCAGTCTACTCTTTATCAAATTTCAATCAACATTCCCATCTTGCAAATATGCTTTGCTCTCTTTAGCGCTGATTAAGAATTCAGTTTTCAAACAGCTGGAGGTGTAAATACCCATATAAAAAAATGTGCAACTCATCCCCCAAAAAATAGTGGTAAGGTTACAAGGTCATGTCTGCAGACAGTCACATTTTCTATTCACCCTTGTCACCTTCTCTTCAATTCCACCTTCAGTCCCTTCCTTTTCTGTCTGCACCTAACACATGCCCTCTCTCTCTCTCTCTCTCGCTCTCGCTCTCTCTCTCTGGGTCAGACAAAGCCTAATTGGTGTTTGGCCGTATCAGTTACTCAGCAGCAGACTGTTTGACCCGCACTGAGCCCCGCTAGAACAAACCTACCAATTAACTTCTTATTATCCAGTCAAAGGGAAGCTTTGTCTTTAGGGTTGTGTGTGTTATATGTGTACATGTAAGAAAAAGAGAGACATTGAGGTAGAAAGTGTGTGTGTTTATGTCTGGGGGAAAAAACACTTTGTGAGTGTATTTGCGACTTTGTATATGAAGAAAATCTCTATATGCATTCTTTTCCTTATATGCTATACTTTTTGAAGCATCTTTCAATATGGCTTAAAGTCAGCTGATACATTTGAAAAGAATAAAAACATGAAATACACAATCATATTATCTATGCTTGACAATCTAAAAGAGGGAGAGGAGATCTGTTTTGAAAAAAATAAATGGGATGTTTAAATAACACATGGGATAGACAAGATGATGTGCTGTATGTATTACCTATAGGAATATATTATCTGCCCTCAAAATAAAAATAGGAAGCGGATGATAATGCCTCCTGAAGGTAAGTGAGAGAACATGAGAGAGTATGTGTGTGTGTGTGTGTGTGTGTGTGTGTGTGTGTGTGTCTCTATGTGTAAATCAGCCTGTCCATTCCAGCTGTCAGTTCTGCTCTATGAGGTCAGGCCCCTTCATCTCTATTTCCTCTCGCTGATCTTCTCCTAGTTCTCTGAAGAGGTATTACAGTATTTATTTTTTCTTTGTTGGTCAAGTTTACTTGATTATTATGTTCATTAGTTTTAAAAATAAATGTATTCATATTTGAAACTATCAAGTGTTCATTTTAGAGCACATAAATACTTGTTTATTATTTATATAATTCTCAAAGGAAATACTGTAGATAGACTCGGACCGTTTCATGAAATAACTAAATACCCTTAATTTAGTCAGATTGAGTTTAAATAAAGTTATTTTTGACTTTTTGACCTACTTTTTAAAATGAATATAATTCTGTAAAATTACGGGCACAATCTGAAAACTTATCTTTATTTAAAAAAATGAATCAAACCTTGAAGAAAACTCTTAGTGCATCAATGCCAGAGCTGTGTGCCTGCTGTTTAGACCTTTGGGCTACAACTCTGGCAGCCAGCAGTGCACTTTCTGTCAATTTAATTGTCCAGAAAACTTTGCAAACTTGGTGTGTATATTGAGCATCTAGGAAACCAATAGTATCTTTCAGAAAGGTTTTGGTAGAGATTTTAGCCGCCTAAATGACAGCGCCTGAATGTATTTACAGCTCCCATGAAATCGCATCCTTTCTATAAGTCTGTTTTCATTGTTCTGCCTCCTTTCTTACTTTATCCCTGATAAATCTCAGATCTAACTCTTTTTGCCATCTCTGCTTCTTACCTCTTTCAACCTGTACTGCTTCCTGTTCCTTTTCTATCCTCAAAGTCTATATATTTTCGCCTTACCTTGCTCTCTCTGTCTTTCCTTTTACATTTCTGTCTCTCTTCCCATCTCTGACCTCTGCATGTCTATCTCTATTAGCCTTCTTCCAGCCCATCCTTCTTTATCTCATGAACTCGTCTCATCTTGCTGTTCCCTTCAGAGCTGACCTGACAGCTTAGCTCTTCAGAGCCTCAATCTTTTATCTTTCAACCTTTATCAAACTCTCTGTGCTCTTTCCTTCATTTGTTCCCAATTGTGTCCCCTGTTCTTTAGTCCTCTGTCTAGAACTGCTGAACTTACACCCCACATCTCATTTTATACATTTATAACACCTTCTTCATTTTATCTAATTAAACTTCTCATAAGAAGTACTGTGTTCCTACAGTCTATCTATAAAACAAAATTTTGCTGAATGAGCCCACAGCACTGAATCACAGGCTAAAGGCCGGGAAACCTCTCACCTCAATTAATAAAGCCGTATATGATCTTAGTTGAACACTGTGACCCCAGGTTTGTGACTCCACAGCTCAAGTGCGCAGTGTCTCAGGTTCAAGGCAGGTTTTCTTGCAATGATTAAACAAAGAAAATTCACACTATCTCTTGCCACTGCAGGAAATGAAATCCTGACGAGATGATGACCCTAATATATAGGTGGGTATTTTAAATGTCAACTGTAATGTAATTGTTTCATAATTATGTAGATATTCAGGATGGGAAGTGAGTGTGGCAGGTGTGACATAACATCTTTTAAAGGAAAAGACAAATTAACAGTGGATCACATGACTACTTGTATGATAAAGGGATGGCTTGCAGGGATGAACCCCTTTCTGTCTCAGCTCTGTGGAGCTTATTGATTAGAAAATGATTCACATTTTTCACTTCAGCATTTACTATTGTCTACTTCAGCAACACCTGGCAGCTGTTTGAAGAAAAAAAAAACCTCTTAAACGTTTACTGTATCCTACCTGAACCAAACAGACAAAGCAAGCAGAGCAGTCACAGCCAGATATTTCTCTCAGGAGTCGATGCCTGAAAGAGCGAAGAGAAAACTATTACATTTACCATCTGGCGAGAAGAATTATTGAAAAGTACTGCTAATGTTTCTTGAAAATTAGTGGACTGTTTACAGGTTAATGTGGGTTAAAACGAGTTTATTAGGACACAAATGCTCTGACATTTCTGCAGTGTCTAGGAAGTGGTCCTCGTTTGGGCAGCACAGAGGTGTGCTAAATTCATATACCCATAATCCCCAGCTTCCAACTCTGCAAAGTAAAGTTTAGAGAGACCCCAAAGATTATTCAAATTACTTTCAACCACATGGTTTCATTTCACTGTAACCATATTTGAGCTGCTGCATAAGAATACTCTGGGGTTAACAGATTTAATGCCATGCGAATACAGAAAGAAAATGACCCTGCTTCAGGTCCAAAATACATGATATTTTCCAAATATGACAATTATGATAACATTATCATTTTACATTGACACATAAATTAAAGGAGCATGAAGAGGATTTTGATTAGATCGTTCATCATCATCGTTGTAAGATGAGCTTGCTCTTATAGTTTAGTCTGCGTAGTTTAAGTTTAAGTTTAGAGATTGAACACACTATCTCAAGCATGAATAAAATAAGGTGTTGCCTTTGCATGGATCTGGAGTATATATGAGGAATAGGTGTGGCTTTTAATGTGCAATTTATTTTCTGTCTAGTATCTCTGTGACAGAAGAGCAGCAATCCAAATAGTATGCCTCATAACTCCCGAGTATATCAGAGCGAGAAAGTTGATTCTTTGAAAGCTTAAATATGTGCAGACTTGATTTTTTTGTATATTTAACAACCCAATATAACAAGCATGGATGAGTAAAATGAATGTGACTGACAAAGAAAAGTCCCAGAGGTTCAACTTGCCAACAATAATTAACAGCAGGAAGACACCTGACTGCTCTGCAGGATGCTATGCCTTTTGAAATCATTCCTCTCCAGTGTATCACCATTCATCAAGGAGAAGAGGCATTGTGCATGACTGTGATAGTTCATCTCCTGATTATTGGGTGTCGGCTGGGCTAATGATGGGAGTGGTAACCAGTGTAAGCATCCACAGCTGGTAAATAGTGATGGATGAATGGATTATAAAATCTTGCATGAATTATTAATGCGCGCCCTCGATAAAAGTTACCTCTGAGGCCGTGTGTTTGCCTGTATTGATGTGTATCTGTGTGTGTGTGTGGGTGTGAATGCTATATGGAAGACTCTCTTCATAAATAATGAACATTAAATTCTCGCCTCGACAAGAGATTTCACACATCTCAAACTCTAAGGAAAGCTACATGCATGTTTGTGTGTGAGATGAACAGATGTGTTTTGTGTGTGTGTGTGTGTGTGTGTAATATAGATGAAAAGAAGATGTGAAAGATGAACGTGAAACCAGCTTTGTCAGAATTACAATCTATTTACGTGTGTGCGCATGTTGCACGAGCAAGACTCTTGACTGTGTGTCACTCAAATTATGTCATTATTCAGACAGTGAGCGGGAGGCTGGTTGAGCTTTTACTCTTATGTCTGTATGTGCGTCAGAATGAAGGATTTTAAAATGCAGCAGCATCTTCCCCTCATTTCAACTTGTTTTTCTCGCCAACGTGGAGAATCTAACACCGCTTTATGCCACGCCAGGAGCCTCAAACAGAATCAGCCACTGCGTTTTAGAGCATTCCGAGTATTTAAGAACTTTTTTTACATTGCCTTTGTCTCTCTCTTTAGTAGTGTATAGCTTGTTCTTGTTGTGTGCCTGTGTTTTTTCTGTGTTGACATGTTAACAGACTATGTGTTTGTGCTAAGACAATTGTGGGATCATTTATTTGTTTGTTATTTGTTTTGACCAAAAAAAACACCAGAAAATAACTGAAAACTGTCTTCAATTATTTAATGGGATTATTGTTTGATTATTATGTACACTCAACTGGTACAAATCCGACCAAAATGCATATTATTTGACATAATTTCAGCTTTACTTCTCAAAATCATTACATTATATTATTATGTATTTTGTTTTTTCATTGTCGTGCAGGCAAAACAAATTGTTTTAGAATATCACTGATGACATGCTACTGACTAAAAATCAACAACAATGAAAAATATTCTTACTTGTTTAAATTATCATTAAGTTAGAAGGACTATCTTTCAGACCTACTTTCACTTCAGTACATTCCTTTCTTACTTTGAAGTCAGGCTAACTGAGGAAGTGCACACTTCTCACCATGATCTATGTGAGTAAATTGTTCTCCCATCTCCAAACCCTTAACTTCAGTTCTCATCACATCGTGTACTCACCAGGTACTGGCAGTGGTCTCCTGCTGAAAACTTTGTTCTTCTCAATGAGTGTTCCTTCAGGAAAAGTTTGGTAAGTTTCCCCAAGCATTGGGAAGTCTGTGTCATACTTTTATCCTGCCATATTTTATCTTCCTTCTGGAGATGACTGAAACATGTAAATGAGCAAAAAATAAAAAATGTTTATTGTACAGAAAAGAAGCAGTGAGAATAATTCATGAAGTGGATTCAAGGGAACACACAGACAGACTGTTAAATAAGTCAAGACTCAAGAAACTTAGGGCTGGTTTAAACCACACAAGGCTTTCAAGAAATCAATGTGTACTTGTTCAACAAGAAAGTTTAAGTGGCTTTCATAAACAGGGTTTAAATTTGATTTAGTTAGTCAAAGATGTTGGAGTCCTGGAGTAAGGTACAGCAACTGGGATAAGTCTCATTAGCTTAATTAATTCATCAGAGACGACAGCCTGTTTGGAGACAAAAACGTTATCCCCTCTGTCGGGATGCATGTATTGACTGAAGCAGAATATCCACATGTTCAGAATTGCATTGATAAAAAAAGAAAAAAAGACTTGCAGCGTATTTGAAACGGAGCAGAGTTTAGTGGCGCTGTTGGCATGCTACAACCATTGCCTAAAGTAGGCGCGAATGGCGGCGTAGTGTGCGGCACTGACAGACCACAGCTCACACGGAGTATGTGGGAAATTGGTGGTTGACTCTCTATTGGAGAGTTTAATATCCCTCTCTCATGAAACACTCAAAGGTTTTGTATGGCACTCAGTTTGGCAGACCTTACACAAGAGCGTGCCGACAGAGTGGAATTATGTAGGGAGGGCAGTTATGGTGTGGTTTGATAAAAGCCATCTCTCTCTCTCTCTTTCGCTCTGTTGCAGGACTGCCACTCCCCTCCTGCTAACATCTAAGACTCATGAGTGGAGCTGAGGATATGAACTCCAGATATTGCAGGATAATGGTATTTCAAATAATCAAGTACCTACATTTAGTAGAAAGTAGACTTTTAAACATTGCTGTAATAACTTTAAAGATGGCAGTGGTGTGCTACTGTACATGAAGCAGCTGCAGTGTGGAATATTAAACAGCTCACTCATTTATTCATGAATTTCAGCATGCCTGCCCAATATACAAAGGCATCCCCAAATGCCACTATGACAGAGAGGAAAGAACAATTTGTGTTTTTCACATAGAATATTACAAGATTGCATCAGCCTTGCGAAAGCAGCTTTAAAGAAAAGCCTGCCTTCTTTCACAAAGAGGCTCTGTTTGTGACAGCACTTCTTCTAGATGTAAATTCTGAACAGTTTCTGTTGAGAACTTTGATCATCAAACAATCGACCCATCTTTGCTAATACATGCTGTACTAAAGAGACATGTGTGCCAAAAATATGTTTGAACAAACTCCTGTGGTAATTCAAGTCTGTCGTGTTGCAACAGTATTGGCTACACTTATTCTCAGTTTTATAATCTCTCTTTAGATTATACATAGAAATGTAGAATCTGTACACAGTTGTTTGATGTTCAGCATGTGAAGTGTTCCTGTTTCTGTTTGTAGTACATTTGCAGTTTGAGCTGTATTGACCAATTTCATGATATCAGCAGTCGTTGGTGTATACAAGTAAAATGGTCTGTGTCGACAATATACAGGCGAAAATGATCAGCGTTGATGACATACCAGCTCCCATTGACGGTATTGTTTTGATGATTTATTTGTTTCTTCACCTATAGTAGGTTGCACTGTAACTTTGAACATAAAATGTATAGATCTACTCAGGGTTGGACTGACATTAGTTGTGTGAAATTTGGATCAGAATGAACCTTGAATTAAGCACAGCTTATTTCTAGTAGGGGACGCTTTGTCATCAATCATGGAAAATCTGGAGAAGATTAAAAAACAAACACACATGTATACCGCTTGTATAGCCTATTGTTTGCAATCTGTTTGCATGTAAAAGATGTGTATGTGTATTCAGCTGTTACTGTGATGGCTAAACCGTAGAGGGTACTTCATTATAAGCAGGTTTACATATGTTTGACACCCATGTCCTGTCAAATTTTACAGCTAACTAGAAGATCAACAAGGAACGAGACAACTATTTGGTGTAAGATGGATTTGTGTATTTATTTACATATATTTACAGACATAACTTGGCTTAAATTACTTTCTGCACCCGGTAAAGCTGCTAAACATGAGATGATGACACAGATAACAGTACAGCCTAACGTTATGGTGCAATCTGTAAAAAATAATATCTGCAGGGATGTACAGATGCTGTGAGACATTATACCCAGACCTACTTGCTGAGCAGTAGTGTAACCTTTGCAACATGTATCAATAATATGCTATGTTTAGGGAAGTAAAAGCCAGGCCAGTATTCACTCTTGTTCCCTTTCCTGTTCGGTCACTCTGTCGTTTTCTCTTCTTAGCTTCGAACGTCACTGTCCTATTCCATATCTTAGCCTCAGCCATTGTATCAAACAGTACTGAGATATCTGAAGGCTGCTGTGTGAACTAGAGCCGTAAAGCAGTACATACTTAACACTAGAACCGCCAAGACCGTCTGACGGACGGTTTGGGTTTTTATAATACAAATAACAATTTTGAAATAAAAACTACGAGCCTCTCATCCTATGACCTTTCTTAAATATGTGTCTTGTATGTTTTCTGAAGCCTATGTGTTACTAAAATAAAACACACAAGATTTCAGAGCATTTATACTTCTAACCGTCATACAGACGGCAGTTGAAAATTATACATTTCCCTGGATTGTTTTTGCACGTCGTGTTATTTTTTTTATTAGTTATTGTTTCTATTTATAGACTTCATATATATGCGCGGGAATTCAACAAAGAGCAACAGATAGATAGGATATACAAATAGATAGATAGAGACCATAGACAGATAGATACATGCTCATTCTTGAGCTGGCAAAGGAACAGAGAGAGGAACACCTGCGTGTCAAGGCCAGTCTGACGTCAGTGCCCACTGAGCCATAACATCCACAAGAGCTGAGAAGGAGGCAGAGTCAGACAAACACGCACTGCAAGAAAAATATGACCATTGTCTCCTGCGAGGGGTGCAAGCACCCTGTGAGTGGGAAGTGCACCGTAAAGGTTGAGCACTTTATGCCGCAAGTAGGCTATGTGCCAACATTTAAAAGGTTACCAATCCTGCCTTATGCTGATAGCCTATTTGGTTTGTTGATAAAAGTAAGTTGTATTTAACTTCAAAAAAAAAAAAATGCATTATTTGTGTGCTTCTGAGCACAAACAATTACATTTGCATATGCCGTCTGACAGACGGCTGCGGCAATTGGAGGGGTTGTCTAGAATGTTGGCGGTCCTAGTGTTAATGCGAGTAAACCATGACCATGTGCCAAAGTTATATAGTGCTAATACCAGGCAAACAGGCCACACTGTGGACATTGGATATACTCTTTTCTCCCTGTTGAAAGTCATTTTACTATTAGATGGACTTTGGAACTACTATTTTAGGGTGAAAACTTACATAATGTTGCTGTACAGGTCATCTGAAAAAAGGCTCTCAATGGTACAGATTCCAACCTGTACACACCCAAACATCAGGTGGACATCGGGCAGAAGACGCTAAATCCATTCCCCACCCCACTATTTTTTTGTGACTCTTCATTACTTTGTGTTTTTACCTTTTTTATGTCCATCTAGCAGATTGTATTAATTTTACTTAAAATTAAGCCATACTATCATATTTTTTGCAACTTTTTAAAAGTGGCTTTAGTTAATAACAATAAAACCAGACCTTAAAATTTGCTCTCATCACTGACTCTGACTTGTGTCACAACCCTGTCTCTAATGACTTTCCCACTTTAGTCTTTATATCTGTATTCTAGAGCATGTCTCTGTATGACGAGTCCATCGATTGCTCTGCAATGAAAGAGAGTGGTGTGGGAGAGGGCCATGAAAGTGTCTATGATTCACTCTGTAAATCAATGGGACACACTGCAGAGACACACACAAACATTTCATGGAAACTAATCAGGGTACAGGCTATAGATGCAGGACCATTGTCTGGGTGTGTATCAACCTCAGCTCTTGGCTGCTGCAGGATCATTTAATATGAAAAAGAAATCGTTTGGGTGCAGAAAATGGATTGTTCAGCACGTTGTTGCACCATAATGAACACTGCAAGGAATACCTTTATTTTGGTCTGCTGTTTGTAAAAGCATGCATTTAAGGGTAAGATGAGTGTAAGTTAGTGTTGTTTTCATGTGAATGGTTGAGTGTCACTGCCAGCTTTCCTGTATATGAATGTATGTATAGGTTGAAAAGTGTGTAGGTGTGTACATAGGGAGACATGGTAATCACTACCCCCTTAATTCCACCCTCCATCCGTCCATATAGGAGCTCAATCCTACATAGAAAGCAGGGCTGCTCACAGGGCTGCGGATGTGAAGAGTTGTTTGTCAGCCATGTGAAACATTCCCAACTGGATTTCCTTGGCAAAAGTTTGGTGTGGCAGGGAGGGAACTAAAGAGGGTGAAAGAAAGATGATACAAGCTATTTTAAACTTCTTGTGATCACCTTCACACCCTCTGTTTTCAAACTGAAAAAACTGATTCTGGCCCCTAGTATATCTTGCATGCTTTAAAGTAGCTTTTTTCATTGATTTTAATGTGTTATGGAATCTTTCATATATTTTTTAAATTAATAGTTACATGTATTCCCACTTTTTTAATCAATCGTAATTTACTCAGTTAAAAGTTAATAGAAAAAAATATGGGCAATGTAATTAGCAGGTACTGCACATGTGCAGACTGCTCTGAAGCAGAATGATATTCCACCATTTTTTTTCCCTCCCGCTTCTTCGGTCTCCTTCAATGCTCATATCCAGCAGGCTCAGCAATTTCAGTAAGTAAGCAATATATAACCATGTGTGGTTTACATTTCTACTTAAAGATTGTTCTGTTAACACTCTCACAAACATGTTATTAGTTAGCTAAAACCATTGTTGTGTTGTTGTTAGATTAAATTAGCCCTGCCATGGCTAACCTACATTTAAACTAGCTTAGCTTCAAGCCTAATAGGCTATTTTGCAGACTAGTTTTAAGTATGTTTTCTAATCGTGTTAGTGTGATAACATTAGGAGAATGAAAATCTTGTCAAAGTACGTTGTAAAGGGGGCTTATGGTGCTTGTTTACAGCACGGGGTTAATGTTAGCGCTAGTTCCAATGTAAAGTGAATGGCCGCCCTGCCACTGAGGTTGAGTGCAGGCTGCCTTTTCAAACCATGATTCAAACGGTGTGGCAGACACGGCAGCAACAACCCATTTTCTGAAATCCTCTCAAGTAGGCCTGGGCAAAGAAACTATAACGGTATCTTTTATAATTTATCATCTCCAAAAAGATTTTTTTAAACGTTCATTAAAAGTAATATTTACAGCCACCGGATGAGGAGGGTGCGCTGTAGAACACTTTATCCGTTAGTCGCCACCCGCCATTTATTAAACAGAAGAAGACAAACAGTCCGGTAATGTGAGGTAACGTGATGGACTAGTATGAGCGTAATAATATCACAGGCGAACAGGTGAAAATAGTGACAGACAGACAGAGAGGTAATCTGAGGCGTTCAATTAGTCTCAATTCTGACGCATATAAAAACGAGTGATACTAGACAGTATCGCAACGATAGTTTTCTGCTCTCATGCCAAGTCCCCGTTTTGTAGCCTATATGCTCAGATATTTATGCGTTTTATAATGCCATAGACAATTCAGTGCCCATGATGACCATCTCGAAGCACTACAAGACAGCGTTTATATTTAATGTATTGTACAAACAACAGTTGAATTTGAGAAACCTAATGTGTTTTGTAATTAATTCTTCCCTCTTAATTTGCACAATTTCCATAATTCTTATTCTCTCCAAAACTTTTCATAGAATAAAAATCTTTCTGCATGTAACATCTACTTAGATTAATAGTATTTAGTTCTGATGTGGTTAATTAATGCTTTACAGTGTTTTTTAATGCTTATCAGAGAAATATCACAACTACCAGAAAATAGACCAGTGGTGAATAAATAAATAAATAAGTTAATTACACAATTAATTAAAACAATAAATCAAATAAAATCCATGTATGTCTGTCATGTTCTACCCTCTGAAAATGTGCAATTCGGTGCAGATTTTTATAGCAATGTTAAAATGTGTTTTTAACTTAAGTGATCAGCTTTGAATCGTAGGCTTACAATGACCTGTGCTGCCTGTTGACACAAGTTACCTATTATCTGTCAATACATTTTTTTGACCCTTAACAAGCTTACCATTTATGTTTTCATTACTGCTCATTTTGCAGGTTTTCCTGCTATTTTGCTGGTCTCCCTGATGTTGGTGTGATGTGAACCCAACTCTTTCCGACCTCATATTGTTTTGGTAAGTGCATTTAATAAATGCTGAAATCTCCTACCACCTGAGCTGACCCCTGACCTTTTAGAAAAATATTCACCACAATGACTACTGGTAGAAAAATGTAAATACATTTGTTGTCCCTTAAAGGTGGAGACTCTGGATAATGCTTGTTGTCAAATCTTTTATGTGAAAATCAGTGATAATAATAATTGTTATCCTTTTACACAGGCTACAAGTGATGCCAACCTTGAAAGGGCAGCAGTCCTCTAGGCACTTTGCATCTACCTTGGTGAGGATGATGGACATCTCATTCGGGAGTATATGGTAAGCCATTGTAATTGTGGTCACATTGCTGTCTTGTATTACAGAAAATGTTTTTAGATCCTAATGTCACTCCTATACTAGTTATTACAAGGTGCATAAAATGGCCTTTATTAAGTAAGAGCAGCACTACTACATTTCCGATGACCATTTTTTTAAAGTATCAGTTTAAAAAAATATATTTTACATACCTTTTTATAAAGACCATAAGGTTGAAAATATTTATTAAAAAAACAACTATAAAAATGTATTTGCCTCAAAAAATTAATAGCAAGGCATGCTGGAAATGTTCATGTAAAGTGTGTCATTAAAATTAAATGGTGTATGAATAGGTTTTTTTTATTTTATTTTCAAATTTTTCTTAAAATATACAGGACATCCAAGGAGATGATATCCCGAGAGACATGCAGACACACTCCATGGGCATCTTTGTCATCAACAAGGAGGGTGGAGAAACTGGACATTATGATGACTTTGGCATTTTTGTTGAAGGAGTCTGAAGTGCTCTTCAGAATGGATGGTGAAAAGCTTTCCCCCAAAGTCCTTGGACTAAAGAACAAGACTGGGGCTGGACAGTAGGATTTTTTTTCCAGCTGCTTTTGTGAACCCCTGGATTTCGTTGTTCCCTGCATAGCCTGTTGTTCTCTGCAGAACCTGTTAGAGCTATGGCACTGAGGAAAATGCTGATCAGCACTTAAGCTGAAACTAAACAAACATTGAAGAATTTGTTTTTCTATTTGATTTTTTTGATCTTTATTTTATTTTTTTGGTGGCTGATCTCAATTTTACAGCCTATGAGAACATACATATCAAGACTGATGTCCCCCTGACTGATGTTTCTTTTTCTTATTTTTTCTGAACCTGAGCTCTGGAAATCTGTTTTGTGTTTAATCTGCATTGTTTGGGCTTGAGTGTTTGGGGGCAAAAGAGAACATTTATGTGAAATGTATCTTCAAGTGAAGAAGAACTTCGGTGCTGCTCTTTCAGTTTTTGAGAATTTACTGTCTTCTAGCTGTGGGTGGGCTGGTATAATTGTTTAATTTTTATGTTTTAGAAGGGTTACTACAATAAGAAAGGTTCTTGATTCCTCGCTTTCCATACAATGTAGTTGCAGCTTTAACGTGGAAATGAGAGCTTCAGAGAAACTGGTTCTGCCCCTGTTTGAAACAGCAATCTGCAACTGGTTAATATGGCCGGAGTATTAGCCTAAAATACCTACAATGTAAACTGTGTGACTCAGTTATCCAAGGCTTTGACTTCATCTTCACTTTTGTTAAGATTGTCAGCTGATCCCAATTTTACTGATGTCCCCCTGATTGTTTTTTTCTTTTTCTGAACCTGAGCTCTGTAAATGTGTTTTGTGTTTAAGCTGCATTGTTCGGGCTCACGTGTCTGAGGGCAAAAGAGAACATTTATGTGAAATGTGAACTTCAGAACTGCCGTTTCACTTTTTCAGTGTTTGGTGCTAGTACAATTGAAGGAATGGTTTTCAACAAGTTGTACTTAACGTGACAAATTAAAGTGTTGAAATATTTTGTTTGCTTTGTCTGATTATTAAATGTATTTGGTCCACCTAAAATAGCTTAAAATGTTTAATTTAATTGAACGTAATTGTATTATGTAGAAATTAAACAATTAAGTTTATCTGTATTAACATAATTCAGTTTAGTAAATTGAATATAATAATTATTAGTAATTCTAACTAAAAATACGAGTAAACTCTACTCAAAATAGTTCAGTAAAATCAACGTAACATTTTTAATAAACTAAATAAATACATTTTATATAAACAAAACTTTAAAAATATATCTGTATTTAGATGAATTTATTTCGTGCAACCACTTGACATAAAAATTAAGTAAATTCAAAACATTTTTTTTTTCAGTGCATTAAGCCCTTTTTACATTTAAAAATAAACCAACTATTGCAAAAAAGTTTCATAATAAGTTGCATTCAGGTGGATGTCATATTTATTGTGCATGTCTACATTTGACAAAGTTGAATGTGTATTTGTGCATACATTGTTGCCAGTCAGACTAGCAGAGGGGACATATTCATGCTAGTCACGTTCAATAAGACTGATACTCAATCATGGTCCATGATAGCCGTGGTGACCCAGAGCTTTCATTCCTCCCACCTAATCAGGGACTGATTTACTGTTCAGACCACAGGTGAATGCAGTTTATTATCTCTTATGACAGAGTACCAGCTGCTATCCAGTCCTTGGTGACCTAAATGAGGAATTCCTGCTAAAAAGTCAATTTATGTGACCTTTTACTTCAAAACAGGAGTTAAAATGATCATTTTAATTGATAAGCCTTCGGTGTATGGACCTATTTGAGCCTGGACCATACAGCTTAATAGCTAGCAGTTCAGGCAGGCTCTATGTGGTTTGTGCTTTGCGCAAAATGTTAACATGTCAAGATGCTTACCATCGTATTGTTGTGTTTTGCATTGTAATGTTTGCCGGTTACCAATTAATGCAAAGCACAGCTGAAGCCTAAGACAGCAGGTTACTGGTGTAAATCAAAGTATAAGCCAAAAGGTGTTTTATGAAAAATCTTGGGATTACTCGCCTTCAAGGGAAAGATGAATGTCCATTACTTAACACATACTTTTAAAAGATAGGGAAAGGAGAAAGGTTTGGAACAATGCTTGCAGACCATAAAATCTCGCCAAAGGCCTGAGGCTATGTTCTCAACACTTTTCTTATGATGCATTTAGACCATCAAGGCTGTTAAAGGACCCTCCAAGATTTGCCAACGTGTTAGAGGGGTGGGTTTGCAACTACCTGTGAACTCTGGACTTGTGTTGTCGGGGGCACTAGCCCCTGGTAGAGTCTCCCAAGGCAAATTGGTCCTGTGGGATGGACTAGTGGGTTGTCAAACTTTTTAGACTGTGTACCACCTCCGAAAATATTTGGCTCTCCAAGTACCACCATTATGATAGACGTTAAAATACACGGTAGGCCTATTTCTACACACATCTTACTCAGGAGGCAAATATATTCATAAAAAGAATATTATTTATTATTGACTGTTGGTAGCCACACTATAGGCCTACTAAGGGCTAGCACTAGACATGGCACTTAAACTAACACAACTCTGACATTTGCCCAAATCAAAAAAAGTGCAGCACAATAAAAATGACAACTTTATACCAACAACCTGTTTGAGAATATTTAATCTCCAGTGTTTCCCACACAAAGACGATACCTGGGTGCAAGTATATTTCCGGCCTGTTCTTATTTAATTTTTCATTTATTCATAAAATTGCTGCGTGCGTGCGAGAAAGAGAACGTGTGAGAGAGTGAGTGTTCGAGAGAGTGCAGGCTCCGTGCAACCAGAGCCTCTGTATTATAAGGCTCTGCGTTCAACATAGCAAAACTCCCTTTAAATTAAATCCTTCTCGACTCCTGCGCATAGTTGAGACACAGCAAAATAGAGCAGAATCACATCAGCTTCAGCGCAAGAGAGAGAGAGAGAGAGGGTGAGCGACTGTCCAGACACTCTTGTAAATGCATCACAACGGAAGCATCTCCTGGCTCCGTTTTAAAAATGTTAATGTACAGCTGCTTGCCACTGATTTTGTTCTGAACTCCAATAAATAACAGAATATCTGTTAATGTAGGCCTACAGCTGCTTTCTGTTGATTCAGTACTGAACTCCTATAAATAATGGAATATCGAGTGGAACTTTTCAAGACGCGAGGCGTACTCCTGGTGTTTATGTCTGTGCAGGCGCGGGAGCATAAATTGAGAAGATTAGAGTTGTTTGTTGCAAGAACTAGATTAATTTAGAGGGGAAAACACATTTGATATAAATACAACCTAATAGATACAAGCCAGATAAGACAAGACTACGACAAAAAAAAAAAATGGCGTTTTATGCTGAACATTTTTTTTTTTTTTCAATATTGTGGAGATTCCTTTGCATACTACCACAGGGAGCCCGCGTACAATAGTTTGAACCACGGGACTAGACTAAAAGTGAGTCAACAAACCCCTATGAAGTGGCTGGAGGGAAAAATGGGGCCCCGTCTGGCTAATCCCAAAGAGACATGGAGCTGCCACTCTGTGGGCCCATTACCCGCAGCAATTAAGTGGATTTGGATGAGGAAAAATGGTGCCCGTTGGGGAAAAAGAGAAATCCATTAATATCCTTCTTGTCTCTCTCCCTTCATAAAAATGGGGGACAGGGGGAAGGTAGTGCATTTTACCTAGTGGGGTTAGGCCTAACCTGAACAGGATTTTCACCCTGGCTCTGCCTACCCTGTCCTTTTTCCACATCTCTCTACAGCACCAGTTGTGGTAAATCATAATAAAGACATTGTTTTAATAACGTATTACTAGTGAAGTACTTTATTACACACTGTTTTTCAGAAAATACCTGCAAACGTAAAACTGTGTAAAAGCAGAAACAACAATTAAATGCACATGAATTTCATGCTTACTACAAGCTAGTTAACTGAAAACTTAACTTAAAATAACTTATTAACTTAGCATTAATTTATTGAATTAGAATTAAATAATCCCAGACGAAGCTACAATGTCGAGCTGAGTTAGCTTTCTGCATCACACCGTGTGTCGCGTTGTGCTGCTCACTTGTTCAACAAGCAGCTAATTAAGTCCTAAAGCACCTCAGACCTTCGAGCAAAAGTTCTGTTACTTACAGACAAACCTTGAAAATTGCACATTTAAAGCGACAGGCCCCTGATAATGGTATTAAGGCATTTGTTAATGGCCTTCTTCACAAACTATGAGCTGTGAAAGTTGTGAGAGGATGTCCAGGACACATGAGAGGTGATTTGATGTCAATAAAATCAAAAATTAGAAATCTATTGAGATTATAACCTTGAAATGTGCTTATTTAAGGCAATATGTCATTGATAATGATGATTTGCAGAGTTATTTTTATTTTTATTTATTTTTATTTTGTATTCATTGGTCTGAAATGTTAAGGGCTGTCACCTTCTATAATAGCAGTGGATTGAGATGTCTATGTTGAAAAACAAAGAAGTTATTGAATATTGAAATGAGCTGTATTGCACTTTTACGACGGTCCCTAACTCCGCCTATAGTCACGGGCGCGTTGGACAGACATTCAGTTCTTTGCGCTCCCAGCTGCATCGTCATTTTTGGTTATCTGAAGTTTATCAAAACTGTGAAACGTCTGCCTTAATCTGCTCTCCAACATATCCCCAAACTGTGAGAAATCGAGGCTTTGAATCGGAGCTATTGAAGGTAATCGACGCGAACACAGGCGACTGTCAAACATGAAACTATCTTCACCCCGGTACCTGCAATTCCTCCCTTCTGACTGGTCAATCCCCCATTTCGACAAGTACGAATTTGTTTTGCTACAGACGTCTCGCAAAATGTGTTGCAAAACTCAAGCAGCGCAGATTCACTCGAGAAAAGTAGTTTGTGCAGTTGTAGCTGCAGATTTGAGAAGTTGTAATTAGAGAGTTGTGGTTGTAAAAGATAATAGGCACAAGTTATTTAAAAAGAATCTGAGTAAATTATGATTTTTACATACAAGTTCACTTTTTCAAGCTTTCACATGTCATTCTACAAGCTCTCACATCTCATTCTACAAGCTCTCACATGTCATTCTACAAGCTCTCACATCACATTCTACAAGCTCACATGTCATTCTACAAGCTCTCACATTTTGCAACATATCTACCTTCATAATAAACCAGTGTGCCTCACATGATTCAATTCCCTAGTGATTATTAAAAGGGCCAATGTCAAGTGTCACTACAAGACAAAGCATACATCTTTAGCGCAATCAGATCAACTCAAATCTGATCTGAGGACACAGAAAATAAATGAACTGAAAGCCCAATATGATAGATCCACCAGAATCTAGGTATATCATTCACTGAGCAACAGCCTGCCAATAATGTCCCCTTAAAGTCCCTTTGGTTTTTTGACAACATAAAAATAATTTTCCTGACACATTTTCAGCTCATATTGAAAATCTTGACAGGGTGAGCTGAATTAAATTCTCACACTCAAGAAGAAAAAGTGTGAGAGTGATAAGAGAGGGTAAGAAAAAGAGAAGCGGGTGTTACAGCTGTTATGTTTTTAATGGGCTATGTGTTGAGATTGTTAATAATTGAATTGAAACAACGATTTAGAGATACTTATAGCTTGCTTGCTTGAGTCTGGCTACCGTAAATATATATACAGAAATAGATATTAATAGTCAAACCCACGTCAATACAGCACTCATTTGATTTTGAACACATACCCACAAACACACACTTGCTGACACCAGATGATGGGGTTTGGATGTGCAGCTGTAATGAGCAACAAACAACGGGCAGCAAGCAAGCTAATAATGTTTTAGCTTCTGGAATCACTCTCTCTCCCTCACAGTAGACACCATAAAATGTTTTTTTTTTCTCTCTTTATGACCAGGACCCATGCTAGGGCTAAAGCCAAAGGGCAGACAGTGCAAGTCCAACAAATAAACAGGACAAACCAACACAATTGGGTAGTCACACAGATTAACGGCAGCGGCATAATTAGCTCCTAGAGCTATGAATGTTTTATTATGCCTGTCACCAGGCAAACATTGGGCTGCCGAGGGAAAGGTATTCCGGATAAATGGCTCGACTTAGCATACATCTGCCTTCTCTGGGTAATACTTTTATAGCTGTCTGTGAATGAAGAACATTGCTGTCTTTTGTTGCAGGGGAGATTCTTGTTTTTCTGTCTCTGTTTCACAGGTCTTGACAATGACAGATTAATAACTCAAGTCTACCTGCTGTGTTAATCTTTTGTAATGTGTTTAAAAGGGTATAATTTAAACTGATCTCTTACCTGAACCTGAAATAACATAAAAATATTGAACACTAAAGATAATGGCAATCAGAATTGAGGCATTTATAGTAGTTAAAGAAAACTATGTTGAATTATTTTCTTTTAATAAATGAATCGTTATCGCCAACAACAATGGGTTACATAAAATTCTAAAACAGTGTTACTTTAAATAAATCCAGAGCCGAGCAAGAAGACACGCCACAGCTTCCATTGGCCGAGTCCAGCCAGTCTACTAAATCATTAGTTCAAAATAAAGTAAGCTCGATGGCTCTTTTGCGTAGTTCTGGCTGTGATAACTATGATATTTCTGTTGGATATATCTTTCTTAAAGGGATACTTCACCCGTTGAAACATGATTCTGTATTGACATTGGGTCATATATATAGTAGAAATGTGAAATAAATATTGAAGTTGGTGCCTTCTTGGCTGAGAAAAGGCAGAAAGTGTCTTTTTGGTTCATGTGGATGAAAGACACCAAATCCCAGAATGCACAGCACCGCAGGCCACTCCCACTAATGTCCTCTTTTTCAGAATCAGAATCAGAAATACTTTATTAATCCCAGAGGGAAATTCGATTGTTACAGTTTCTCCAAAATATACAACATAGCAGTAGAAATATAGTAATAAAAACATTTACAGACATATTTACTTCAACACATAAGACCGTTTCCTCAACTGATTCAGAGATTTCTTCCAGAATTGATCTTGGAAATTCCTGGCAGAAAACAGACTCTATGTCTGTGTCCATAGGCAAACAGTGAGGGCGCCAACACTACCAGTCCGCCCCAGCTCGAGCCGGCCCGAGCTCCTCGTCCTCACCGCCCGCGACAGGCAGGCCTTATGTCTCGGCTGCTGAGCTGGCAGCGGCGGCCAGCAATTATAGCCGCGAGATGGTTGCTGCCTACAGGCCGGTCTTGTGTTGCGGCGGCCCCGGCGGCCAGCGGGCGCAGCAGCCAAAACACAAGACCGGCCTGTCGGCAGCAGCCATCTCGCCACTATATTTATATTTTTTCCCCATTATCAGCTTTCTCCATAGAGCCTGTTAGCATAGCTTCCAAGTAATATGGTGAACGTTAAGTTTCGATTCTGGGAGTGAGTTCCCACCCACTGATCTGTGATAGGTCCAAAGGCGTAACTTTGAGTTGAACATTGGGGGGGTTGAGATTTTTTGCCCAAGTAAAATCACCAAAAATTTGTTTACGTCTCTGTGAAACAGAAATTAACTGTTTGCAGACTGACTTTCTGTCTAAGCGGTCCAACTTGTCTTGGTGGATATGGCAAACTGCTACATGGTTCTGCCTTTTTTGTGTCATGGTTGAACGTAGCCAAGTCTTCAACCTTCTAAGAGCACTAAAGCTCATCTCTGCTTCAGAGGATGAGACTGGTACAACAAGGAACAACCTGACCAGAGTTTCGACCTCAGTGAATAAACCACGCACTTCTACTGGCAAACCTGTAATAATCTCTGCAGCATCTGTGCTGCAACTGCATGGGTAGTTGAGTCTGAACATGGGTAGTTGAACTGCAAGCAACTGGGTGTTAATTTCTGGATATTCATCCACCACAGAATCAATTTTCCCAGTGAGCAGGGTGTTTTCTAGTTTCTGCAGGGTCAGTAGACCATCTTGCTGAAATCTGTCTGCTAGCTGTGAGTCAGCAATGTCAAGCACCTTATAATACTCTACTCTGTAGTGTTCCATGGGAGTTTTGGCCCTGTACGCATCTGCGTCTCCGTGTAAGCGCTTGGGTGGTTTTCTGATTTGTGGCACTGTAATGGGCTCTAAGTCCAAAGACTCCACCATGTAAGATGCCCTCTCAAAAAGGCTTTGAAAAGCATCATCATTTCTTTTGCTTCTCAGAGTTGATTGGACACAACCAACAGCCCTGTGCATACCAGAGATGGTCTGTGTTTTTCTTTGGAGAGAAGTGTTCAGACATTCTAGTTCTCCAACCACAGCTTCTGCTACCACAAGACCCAGCACAGTGTTGCCTTTAATGAATTGATGTTGCAGACCATTAGCAGTAGCTGCACTAGGTGAAGCAATCTGATGAAACATCTCTTTATATTTACCAGAAAGTCCACATAAGGTTCCCAACTGATGAACCCACTCAAGTGCATCTTTCACCATTTTTGAAGCTGTGCAGGCCTTTTGTGTGACCAAGTTTACACAATGTGCTCCACAGTGCACGTATGCAGCTAGGGGCTGTTTCTGTCTGATCAGAGCCTGTGCACCTGAGTACTTGCCAGACATATTGGCAGCGCCATCATACGTCTGCCCACGTAATGCTGACAGAGGCAGGTTTAACCTGCAAAGTACTAATGCCATGTTTGCAAGACAATCCCCAGTGGTTTCTGTCACAGAATAGAATCTGATGAATTCCTCATGAGGAATTAAGTTCTTGTCCTTTGCCTGAGATATCTTGTGTTCCATCTACAACTAAAGCGAACTGAGTAACTGGAAGACATCGAATGGTATCAGCTATTCCTCTGATTATGTCATTGCTCATTTGGCTGAGAATCTCATTCTGTATGAGCGGCCTGGTGTAATCCTGCTTATGTGTCTCCAACCATTTTTGAAAGGCTGGACCATCTTCTGCTTTGTCTTTAAGAAGCTGGGACAGGTTTCCCATTCCCTGAGCATGACCTCTTAAAGCTAACCCTTGTCGGGATAAATACTTGATGGAACCAACAATCTTAAGCAGTGCCTGCCTGGCTTCGTCTTGTTGCCTGGCTACAACTGAGGACAGTTGTGAAGCTACAGTGTTCCCTTCATGAGCATATACGGTCACTGCATGGACATGTGAGTGGCTCTTTGCATGAATTGAAAACTTCTCAACTGCTCTTTTCCAGTTTCTAAACCCTGTACTGACAAAGGCAGGGTCTGACTTGCTAGCAAATGGTGACTTTTTGGAATAGATTTTGGCACAGTGGAAACATAAAACCCTGTTTAAAGTGGCGCTGTAGTGCAGCCATGGAAATTTTACAAAGCAACTTTGTTGAAAGGATAAAACATAGTTGGCTCGATTCTGCACAACAATACACTTGGGATGAGGTTGTGCAGGCTTGGTACAGGTGGTAATATCTGAATCATCAACTTGTCTGTCCCTGTTGTCTGTATTCGGCTCATGTGGCTCGGCCATCTTATAGAGAAATTATAACTCCAATTACATAGCTAACTTTTAGCAAAATAGAACTAATAGTAATGAGTGAGAAAGAAAATTGAGTTTAAGTACACTATTGATTTTTTTGAATTCAGAGTATGACCTTGTCAGAGCATGATCATTTTTACCTGCTCATCTGAAACCTCTCCACAGACTGGAATGCTACTCTCAGCCTGTCTCTCTCTGTGAGGAAAATCACACGATCACTCCTATGGATAACTAAAACTGTATGTTTTTAGCCTGCTTAACAACAACATTTTAACTCTTTGACCTTATTACCTGGTCACCTGTGCCTTCTCTCTCTCTCTCTGGTCCTTCTGTCTTCCCTGCTTTTGCTGCTACTTTCACCTTCCATCTGATACACACACACACACATTGTACAGCAATAATTGTAGTAATTGCGTGCTCAGTAATAATATGTGTGTATAATATAATTATATAGATATATATCTATCTATATAATTATTACTCAAGTTGGCTTGTCCTGTCCCAGCTTTTTACAGGGTGTCTCAGATATGTTGATCATTTTAATTATTCATGAGAAATTCATTGGATTCTATTTATTGTCAGAAACCACAGGGGAGTGTTTTGTGAACATGACAGGAAATAATGATAAGGATATCATGTTGATGTTGCTTTTTTGACTTTTTGTATTTAAATTGTGCCTTGTCAGAGCATACCATTCCTACCTGCTCATCTGAAACCTCTCTCTCGCTGCTCTCAGCCTGTCTCTCTTCACCTTCTTTGATCTGATACACATTAAAACAATACACCAAATAATTACTCATTATAATTTCAAATCATACATAGTAGTGATCATACACAGTCACTGAACAATCATCTTCATGTATATACACGATCTTTGGCTGATCAAGTGACTGCACAGAGCTCTCCTATTGGCTTTTAGCCCATCATGTGACGGCGCACGGGTCTCCTATTGGACACACCGATGGGCTCAATGATGACAAAGTCGCCTGTTAGCTGAATAGCGAATCTGACTAATTGGCTAAGACACAGCACAGCAGAAAGTAGGACTAACTTTTGTTCAGTTAACATTATTTGACTCATGAGTGGTGGCACTGGAGCCCTAGCAGTAGCGTACCTCCTGTTGGGAAGATATTTTTATTCTTTTGCCCAACCAACAACTTAAAATTGTTGGTTGGGCTTTCTTTTTCTCTCGTGCTGGCTTCATACCACGGATGCTTCATACATACACGGGGAGAGAGACTAGAGGGGAGGGACCATGGACATATAAAGAGACTGGAGGAGAGGGACGCACAGGTCTGAGGTGGGCAAAACCAAATCTCAGAGCGGGAGGGGGCGCAGACAAACGTCACAATTTTTTCTGCGAAATTGAGAAAATCTACCACATTGTCGTATTTATAATACTTAACATTCACTATCAATAATTATGATATCATATTGGGTGGGTTGTGGTGGCTGGTTTGGATTATTGGGTGGGTTGCAACCCACCCATCCCCCCCATAAATTACGCTCATGGATAGGTCTGTAGCTTCAGTGGTCGAAAATATGAGGAACTAGCACTGTAGTTTCACTCCGCTAACTGCAACAGCTTCCAGTGACGCAAAAATCGTCATTTTGCGTCACTGGAAGCTCCTTTTCAGACTTAGAAATACAAAGATTTCCCATCTCAGGGGAAAATGAGGGTGGGATGCACGACCATTCAAAAATACTACCAGGTTTCTAATGATACAAAGCTTAATGCAAATGGATGAAGTATCCCTTTAATGTCAAGAATATTAAAATCCACATTACTGATCCAAAGGACCTGCATGACTTCTTATGAAAGATCAATCTCTGAATATGCAGAAAGACATACAGGCTATAATTATTGTATGCATTGCTTGTTTTAATATTTGTTTCTCAACCGCGACATAACTGAACATGTCACTGCTCATCTCTCAGGCTTGTCTGAGTACATGACCAGCGTCATTAATGACCACTTGAGTGCAGAATCCCTATCATGCCAATTTCCTGTTGTCTCTCCATGGGTGATTATCGTCCGTCTGGCATCCACTCTAGAATCAGCGCTAAGCTAATGGCATGTTGTTGGCCTGAGTAGGAGGAGAGAGAGATTGCCACTTGAGTCTAAAGCTGAGCAGAACATGATTTTGTGCAATACCAGGCAGATGCTGTTGCTTGCCACCCAAGTCTTTTGACTTGCCTCATGATCCTGCAGAATAAACGGGATTTAGGAGGGTTTAAAAAACGATATAGAGTTTGATTGGATTGGGTTTCAGCCTTGGTCAAAGTGGCGTTCAAGAATAGTCACAAGCCTGCCGTTTAGGATATCCGAGCAGGCTTTGAGGCAAAGGAGAAATATTAGAATAAAAAAACAATTTGGGTTTATCGATCATATTCATCTTCTGTTATGAGCCTGTCGTTAGGTTGACTGAAAGTTAGGCTGAGACAGCATTTCCTGCATGGTGCCGGCTGACGATGAGCCTTCGAAGCCCCCTGCCATAACAGATGGCTGACGTCACTCAGGCTTCATCCATTCATATTTACAGTCTATGGTACAAACACAAGTTGTAACCGAAAGGACAAGTCCCATGGTGATGATTTTTTAGAGTGAATTCAAACAATTATCACTACAATTCACATTCTGTAGTTCTTTTGCATTGATTATCTTGTACATCACAGAAATTAAAATGAATTGCGGTTTTTAATGAAAATTGATCAGAAAACAAATGATCACAAACATGATGGAAATTAACTAACCAGTGATGATAAAATGTAGGTATATTTATTTTGTTTTGTTTGTTTACAGGTTTCCAATGCTTCAGAGGTTTATCCATTAAAGTGGCATAAGGGTTAATCCTGGCTATATGGCTCAGCTCAGTAACCATCGTAATTTAGTCATCAGAACTAGGGGGTATTCCAATCGAAGTAGCTAAAGAAATGAAGCTCACCTGAAAAAGCCGGGCTAAAACTAGTGTCACCCTCCCAAAGTCTCAAGACATTCCACTAACGCAAACCAGCCTCATCTAATCAAGGCTGAGTAAAGCCATAACTAATATTATTATTATTTTATTTTTTTAAATGTATTTAACCAGGAGAACCTCATTGAGATCAGAAGTATGTTAAAAAAAGTCGGAGGCCAACTTGTCACCGACTTAACTACGGTGCACTTCGGTTGTTAATTAGCCCTAATGTGTTGGTGTGTAGCCCACTTATTCACCCTTCACAATTAAATCTTAACAGAAGCAATCTCAGAATCCCAAAAAGAACGTGGCAACAAGTGAAATAAATATATAAAACTATCTTCCAAAGTGGTTATAGTCTATAATGAAATGTAAATTTTTGTGTCGTACTGTTTCTCAAAATGTATAAATATGTATTGTAACCACCGAAAAAGAGACCCAGGCAAGTGCTACTGGTG